>NC_068360.1:20027112-20327112 GCF_020536995.1 Dreissena polymorpha
AGAATATTGTTCATTGTAGTTCGCTTTTTTGTTTGCTTCTTTTGCTAAATCATGCGTTTTTGTCATTTGTATTTCTATTGACTCGAGTTGTTCTGCATGCTGTTTCCCTAGTTGGGTTACATGTTCCTGAAGTGACTGGTACTTAAATTCTAAGGAATCTACTTTTTCTTTAACCTCTTGTACTTTACGGTCCACCAACTTTTCAATATCCTTCACAATTCTGGCTTCGATGCCTGTCATGACCCGTGTCACACATTCCTCTATCTCCTCTTTCTTCACAACTGATTTAAGATCTTCTCTTAAGTCCATTATACCAGAGCACATTGTATCTATTTGTTCCTGCAGCTTTCCGAAGTCCATGATTTCGCTGGAATCTGAACTAGTGCGCCTTGGCTGTTTTTTTGCACGTTCACTTCTAAGTGCTGAGGAGCTTGGTTGAATTGCTTTAAAAAGCAACTGCTTAACTGGCTTTTCTCCCTTTTCTGTGTGCTCTCCATTTGTACTCATTTCTGACCTTATCATATGTCGGTGAATGTGAGAAAAAGTTGATTGTTATTTCGCCTCTATTTCAGACAGTTATGTGTACACTAGTTTTAAATCCTTTTCACAAAGTCACATCTAGATAGCACTGCTCTAATTATCTTGCACTTACACACCTAGTGCTTATTGATGATTTGATTGTGTGTTCTTCTATTTCCTAAGCCTTTATAGGCCTATATAAGCCTTTATAATCCTTCTATTGTGCTCCCCATTTGTCCTGTATGTCCATGTATATATGTAATTGCTTGTATGAACAAAGAAAAGGAGAACAAAGAGAAAAACTATTTTATCTAATAACTTCCAGAATTCATTTTATTTCTGATTAATTATTTTTTCATCACAAAGTTCCATTTATACTGTACGCGAGTATATTAAAATAATCACTCCTATGTCACTATTTCCTATCTATTTTTGCAAAAGTTGCAGAGCTATTTTTTACACATCCTCTCACTTGTAACACCTAGCGAAGAATCAAGAAGTTTAGAATTCTTTACTGGGGCATCGCTTTTTACTTCGTCAGGCTTACTGACACAACTTCTGTGGTGTTTGTATAGGTCAGTCGAAATGATTAGCATCCTACAGAACTCACAGCTCAGATATTTCTTTCTATCTTGTTCTTTGCTCTGTCTGTACTTAGGTATTAGGATACCCACCCCTTTTTCTTTTACTTTTGTATTGTGCAGAATATTACCCTTGGCAGTTATGGCTGCCCATGCCCGTCTCCTTTCTTTGGATCTCTTTGGCATGTTGAGAATCTTAGCTACTTCAATTTCATTGGAGTGTTGTTGCTCAAGGTGTCTATGTAACTTGTAATCTAGCTTTCGCAGTATATGCAACATTGGGCTTTCTGTGACCTGTCTTTCCCATTAGCTGACCCTGACTTTGCTACAATTACTTTATTCAGTGGTTCATTAATCACACATAATTCATCGCTATTATAAACAATGTCCCCATCCGTTGTCTGTTCCTTCAATGATACCATCTTTCCTTTCACAATGCAACTGAACACCCACTCTTTGGTTAGACATTGACCTGGAAACACACAACAAATTGATAGGGAATAACAACACTTAAAGGGAAAAGCTCTCAACTAGACCAGAGTAGTACTATATAAGTGGTTAAGTAAGTGACTTGGAAATGTTGCGAGTTTCATTAATGGACAAAATTCGCTAGGATGTATGTAAGCTGTTTAACAACAGACAGACAATAATTGTCCAAGCTCTATTTGAGCACTGAAACTAAATATTCATCAGCTACTGCAATAACATTTAAGCTTTTTTATATTGCTTACTTGAAGTATGCAACATATTGTCTGCACACACAACAACTGTATCTTCTGTTGAGTTGATAACTGGGATGCCGCCAATATCCTTAATAAGTCTCAAAAGCTGACCTACAATTAATTTATAACATGGCATATAATCAGTTTTCACTAATGTATCAATGCAATATTTTGTCATACGTTCTATGAGACAAATATTTATCAACCTTTGATCATTATCTTGAAAATATATTGCTGCAAGCCACTGAAAAAAATAACAAAAGCCAGTAACTATGAATGATTTTCATTTGTTCTGACTGGGATTTGAACCTGTACCGTACAGCAACAGTACAAAGCAATGCAAAGTAAGAATGCCTATACCAATCAGCCATTGCAGTCCCTTCGAAAACAGTTGCAGTTGCACAAATAATCAATATCCAATTTTATGACCTACATCAAATCTCCAGGTGGTTCATGTTTCAAGAAAATTTTAAGGATATTTTAGTTTCCATGGCACCCAAATTTCCCCATCAAAAAGAATTATTACAATTATGGAGCTTTATGCAAGACTATTTCTTCCAAGTGGTTATTTGATACCGTACATAACATGCATGTCAATGGCAGGTAAAACATTTTGATAGCTGCCAGAAATTAGGACTGATAATTGGAACTGGAAACGGAAAATGTTTAAAATTTGAAACTGAAAATATTTCAAAATCAGTAGGTGCTAAAATGACAAACCTTTGGTTATATCAACCCATGTGTCTCCCCTTAATTCAAACTCAAATCCTTGGTAATCAATTTTGTGACAGATTTCTCCATATTGACAAATCTTGGTGACCATGAAGTTCTCCTGAGAAGGGAAGTTATAACTATTGTTTCTATTTTAAACAGAAAGGCTATGTTTCACCGCAGAATTGTGTCACAACCAAAATTATTATTTTAATACAATCTAATGCATATCTTCCTCCGAACAATTCTCACACACTCAAACAGCACAACCATGTTTTCAATGCGGTTTTATTTAATTGGTTCACCGATTATATGTATGGTATAACCACCAATCTCCACAGCGCCTCACAGATTCATAAAACATTTAGAGCAAAGTAGTTGTTTTTAAATAAGAAATGTGCAAACCATATCAAGTGTGGTACCAGCAAGCAGAGATTGTTTTACCCATCTATTGCTCACTATTGGTTGTCTCTGTACCAAGCTGTTGAATAGTTCCAAGGAGTTGCAGTCAGTCTGTCCATTCGAAGCTAAAAATTCGATCATTAAGAGATGTATCCATGCCATGTCGTTTTGGAAGAAAAAATATGTGCAGTATTCTTAAGATTGTTTTTTTTATATTTTACCAACTATTGGGGCACTTTATAATAGGTACAGTGCTAAAGTGACTTCATGGTAGCAAATGAACTTAATCCTTGCACAAAATGTAACTTTTGCAGATTCTATGTCAGAACAACATCAAAAATATGTTTGTTTAGCATTGTATATATTTGAACAGAAATGTAGAACATATTCGTGTTGTAATCATCATTAACTGTTCAGTGAAAGTTTGAAGTTCCCACTTACATGCCTGGACAATTATATACTGTGCCTCGTCCACATTTTCTGTACGCAAAAACTGTTTGAACAGCATGAAAAATCCCTGCAAATAATGTA
The DNA here is from genome assembly GCF_020536995.1 of Dreissena polymorpha. Taxonomy (NCBI): domain Eukaryota; kingdom Metazoa; phylum Mollusca; class Bivalvia; order Myida; family Dreissenidae; genus Dreissena; species Dreissena polymorpha. The sequence goes on from NC_068360.1 coordinate 20,030,579, forward strand.
AATATTACATACCAGTAAGTACTCAACTGGCTTAACGAATTCTCGTATCATCATGAAATGCACTACACATGTTGGAAAAGAATAAATTAGTGAAAAGTTTGTTGTTGTTTTTTTTAAATCATTCTAAACATGCATATCTTACACTTGTCTTAAACTTATTTGAGATTTTGTTTCTTTACAATTGCACTCATTTGAAGTGGAAGATATATCCTATTACATGGGGAAAATTGAATATTCAAAACCATAAACTATTATCAGTAATTGCCCAAAGAATAAGGTTTTTATGGCACAAAGCACAAAGACAAAAATCATATAAATATATTTTACCAGTTGTATTATTTCAGTGAAAATTAATTTTTGCAAGAAAAATACCTATGTTTTTTGGTTGAATGTCACAAAAAAAAACTTTGGTTAGGAAATCAAACACACATGGCAATGGGGACTCAATGGTTGTTTTCACTTGATTTCCCACCTCGTAGACCAGATCGTCATAAGCCTGTACAAGTGCAAAAGTAACAACAGCACCGCCTTGCGGGTGCAGACCGCTCATCTATTTTCTTTTTAAAGGTGAAGGGACTCTCAATTTCAATCACAAAGGAGGGAGGGGTGGAGTGAAGATGTGGACATTTATTACATTATCTTCCAAAAATGCAAAAAAAAAAATTGGGGGGTTGGGGGTTGGGTGGGGGGGAGGGGATTCTTGGGTGCGATGGTTGGACGGTATTTCAAAAATAAAATAACAAAAATAAATATTTGTGTTTTTTAACAGTTTCAAAAAAAAAAATTGGGGTGTGTGGGACGGGGGGGGGGGGGGGGGGGGGGGGGGATAAAGTGTGAGTGTGTGGTGGTCATTTGTGAGATGGGGGGGGGGGGAGAAGGGTCATTCAAAGGTCAAGGCAGTTTGCGAAATAAGCGCACGCCCGGTGGCCTGGGCGTGTAAATTATAGCTCGGGCCTATTAAAATTGCCATATCGTACGCCCATCGGGCCAGTAGAAATTCCGTGTATTAATATTGTTTACATTTTTAAGTGTGATAAACGTCATTATTTTGTGAGTACTTTCCGAAGATTTCCGACAGAACTTCGTTCAACTCCGCCTAAAATACGAGATTTAAATGCGTTCCGATTGGTCCATACAATCAACGGTCATTTTCGAGTCTTAACCTAGGCCACGTGGTGAACAATTTATACTGGTTATTTACTATTGGCATACGTCATGCTGATGTGTTAACTGCTGAAGGAAACCAATCGACGTCCGCGGCTTGCATTTCCGGAATAAACATCGTTTTACTTTGTAACCTTGTGTGTGTGTGTTTATTTCCAAAGTTGTAAGTCCCTACGCGCATAAGGCTGCATAATGCTTAAATACGTAGCTAAAGCAAAGCCTGGCAAGAAACTGCCCACTACTGATCGTAAGTCAACAAATGACTATGAAAAATCACGGAAACGTGAATTTCAAGAAAAGTGGTTAAAAATCAGTGATGAAGGAGAAGCTACTTCTGTAAGACAGAGTTTAATAAGCTATGCTTAAAAAGACAGCATAAGAAAAAAGTCAACATGTATGATAAACGTATGCCATCTTATGATCTATGCCTTCACTTGTCAAGTAAACTTCTGGAAAATAACTATAAGGGTGCTTGTTTTACAGGATATGGTTTCTAACAAAGAGGATCTCTAGGATGGCAGTGATGATGAGATGAACGAAGAAGTTGTTTATCACATGTTAAAGACTTATGATTAATAAAGGACATAATAACCTTGACTTGTTATATTGTGTTGCAATTGTTTTTGCAATAGGCTTTACAGTTAACATACCCTGGATACAATTTTACTTTTTAATAGATTATCTTCTATTGAAAGATGAAACCCTTTAGCAGAGTGTATATTTTAACAAATTTACTTTGGGCTAGTAATTTTGCTGCCGGGCTACTTGTCTTCACCATTCAAGTAGCCCGAATGGCTAGTGGATAAAATGAACTATCGTGAAGACTGTCAAGGTAAAATTCAACTTGCCAGGTACAGTAACCTCATGATAGCATGAAAGTATTTGAAGTTTGAAAGCAATAGCCTTGATACTTAAGAAGTAAAGTGGATCGAAACACAAAATTTAACCATATATTCAAATTTACTTAGTAAAAAAAGGGCCATAATTCAGTAAAAATGACAACCAGAGTTATGCAACTTGTCCTTTTACTGTACCCTTATGATAGTTTGCGCGTTTTCCAAGTATGAAAGCAATATCTATAATACTTTAGGGGTAAAGTGGACCAAAACACAAAACTTAACCAAATTTTCAATTTTCTAAATATAAAGGGCCCATAATTCCGTCCAAATGCCAGTCAGAGTTACATAACTTTGCCTGCACAGTCCCCTTATGATAATTAATAAGTGTTGCAAGTATGAAAGCAATAGCTTTGATACTGTAGAAATAAAGTGGACATAAACACAAAACTTAACCAAATTTTCAATTTTCTAAGTATAAAAAGGGCGCATAATTCTGTCAAAATGCCAGTCAGAGTTACATAGCTTTGCCTGCACAGTCCCCTTATGATAGTTAAAAAGTGTTGCAAGTATGAAAGCAATAGCTTTGATACTTAAGGAATAAAATGGACCTAAACACATAACTTAACCAAAATTTTCAAATTTCTAAGTATAAAAAGGGCACATAATTCTGTCAAAATGCACGCCAGAGTTATTTAAGTCCTGCCTGCCCAGTCCCCTCATGATAGTAAGTAAGTGTACCAAGTTTGAATGCAATAGCATTGACACTTTCTGAGAAAAGTGGACCTAAACGCAAAACTTAATAGGACGCCGACGCCAACGCCGACGCCAAGGTGATGACAATAGCTCATCCTTTTTTTCAAAAAATAGATGAGCTAAAAATAATACACAGAAATAAGGGCAAACTGGTACGAAGGAAGACTATATCTAATTCATAACTTTTATCAGTAAATATATTGAGTAACACCAATTTAATGAAACAAAAACAAAACACCGACACAAAATTCATTGCTGATTTCTGTGCTCCTGGGACTTGTTGAAACAGCACAAGAGCAAAATAGACCATTACACACATCCAAATATGGACAAAACACTCATGATGAACAATATCACATTCTTAAGATAATAAGTGAATCAAATTAAATGCTACCACCTAAATTACTGCAGACTATTGGGTATACTGAAATATATATACTGCAATATAGAAAATACACATTACCATATTATATGATGTTGATTAATGTACATGTATCACGACAAATCATGTGCCGTCTACGATTAAAAAATACGTGGACAGTCACTTATCATTCTGTAAATAACAGTATGTGCAGTAACAGGAAACTGTGCGTAAATGTAGAACTTACTAATACATTGTTCTGAGACTCTTCGTTGGTAGTGACGTTCACTTCTTTTTGGACTAGGTCTTCATCAAGCTGCTCATGAATAAAAACGGATATAGCACACATGCAAATGAGACATTAGAAACAAGTAAGGATATTTTACAAAGGTTATCTGTCATCAAAATGAGCATCCACACCGTGATTCGAACCAGGAGCCTTTCGCTTGTATAGCGAACGTTCTACCAATCGAGTGATCTAGTCACTCACTCATCTTTCACAGCCAGTGAATCAGATGTCAGACAATACATAAGCCTACACTATTACTGCAATATATAACAATCCCATATACCTAATATAACTATGGTATATGTAGCACAAAAACTCATGCCTCCTGTGATTTCAAAATTGCTTAGTCAACAAGAAGTGTCCATAGGACACCTCACTTAGCTTTTCGACTGATCTCAGTTAGGTCACAGCTAGGTTTGTGTTTGGTGAGAATGTGAAGTCCTTGTGACCTCCTTGTGATAGTGAATACATATGCTGAGTTTCAATTGAGAAATTGACATGTGTAAGTGTTGGTATGATTTTTAGTCGGAAATGGGGAATAATTGTGACACGCAATGATCTCATTAACAACAGGTAGAAAATTACATGTTCACTTCCCATTTTCTGTAAAATGTCATACTCCATATATATCACTCAATGTGTATTAATGTGGAATTTAATTCCCTTTGGATAATGCAGTATCAAATAGCGTCAGAACATACAATGGCTGGAATATATAGCACTACAAAGCGTGCGTCTTCTATGACTCAAAATAAAATCTTACAACAAATAAGTAGACAATTCATTTTGTATTTGACTATTTCCAAATTGAAAACAAGACATGAGTCCATAGGCCGCAAATGCCCCCACCTTCCACTTTTGTCACAAAATTCCTTATGACCTTGTCACAGTGACCTTGACCTTTGACCTAGTGATCTCAGACCATGTTTGATTGTAAATCTCAATGAGATGCATGCACGTGTGAAGTTTAAAGAACATAGACCCAAAAGTTTCCATTTTATGAGCATGGTTAAAGTTTTGGGACAGACACACACATACAATGACAGACAGACAGGCCAAAATCAATATACCCTCTGATCATTCCATCTGGGGGGCATAAAAATAAACTTCTGTCCATCTTGTTACTGGAAATGAGAATCTCTATACTACTGACCTGATCAGAGGGGGGCGAGTTCTGCAGCTGTTTTCCCTTGCCTATCTCCTCGGGTGTGGGTGTTCTAGCCTCCCCGTTGTGCTCCGCCTGGCCCTGGGGTGGCTGCCTCACCTAACCCATTGCTGGCAGCCCTTGACCTATGAACCCGTTCTGCTGTAAGTGTGGGTGACCAGTGGTACAGACTGTTGGCCCAGATTGATGGGCACTGGCTAGTTGCCCATTTCTCAGTAACTGAGGTGCAGGCTGGTTCTGTTGGTTTAGATTGTCCTCAGGCTTCCTGATAGTGGCCTTTCATTTGCTGGCTGACTGACTCTGGTCTTGCTGTGCTGCAGCTTTCTGCAGGCTTCCATCAATGCCCTGTAATGGAGCCTTGCTGGGAGCTGCTCAGTTGTTTTGGTTCACCACTGGCTCTGTCCTCAAGGATGCACTTCCAGTCTCCTTTGAGTTGTTTAACTGCACTGTTGGCTTTGCATTAAGGGCATTTTTCGCGTTCCCGTGGTTTAAGCTGTTCTGTTCACCGTTGATATCTGCTGGTTTCTTTGCTCCATTCTTCTGGCCCGCTGCTGCTACAGGTGGCAGTCGCTGCTGCTGCTGCTGGGACTGCTTGTTCTGCTGCTGTAATTTTGCTTGCTGTTGTTGTTGCTGCTGCTGTTGTTGCTTCTTCAGTTCTTGCTTAACCTTGAGCTGTATCAACTGTTGGATTTGTTTCTTCAGCAGTTCTTGCTGCTGCATTGCGATATGATTGTTGGAAGAAGTGACTTCTGCCGCTTCCGATACTGCTGGACTCATATTACCATTACCCACATAGGGTGAGAGGTTCACTGGCTGGTGGTTCTTGTTATGCTTAGCAGTGAGAATGAGTCTATTATCAATACTTGGAGTGGTATTAGCCTTGCCTCCTGTGTTAGCAGGGCGGGGGGCAGGAGAGGACGCAGACATGCACACGGCTGTGATTGAGACACTCTCGCTGGATGTAGACAGACCACTGACTACAAGTTTACTGAGGTTACCGTGGAGACAGGCAGCGTGCTGGAGGTGGACTCTTTTTCACACGTGAAGTCCACTTGAAGTGGCGACTGATCATCTTTGTGTTTGCCTCTCCTCTGTACCTGCTGATAAAATGAAATGAACTGCGCTCTGTGAAAAGGGGTTTAATGCATTTGTGTAAAGTGTTGTCCCAGATTAGCCTGTGCAGTCAGCACAGGTTAATCAGGGCCGACACTTTCCGCCTTAACTGGATTTTAACTAAGAAGAGACTTTCGGCAAATAAAAAATACCATACAAGCGGAAAGTGTCGTCCCTGATTAGCCTGCGCGGACTGCACAGGCTAATCTGGGACAACACTTTACACAAATGCATTAAACCCCCTTTTAACAGAGCACAGCCCAAATACATCTTGAATATTGAGTTTATAAATACTTCAGTTAAGCTTAGGAATTGCTCAAGTAAGTTTTCATCCAAGATTGACAAAATGAAAGTTTTTGACTACTCTGATAACTTCTTCATAAGTAAGCATAGAATTTACCAAAAGAGAATTTCATAACGATGAAATTTTGCACATTAAGAAAAACAATGTTTTTTAGCTGATCAAATACGCTGCTGTACAAAGTTTATGGCACTGTTATTCTCGGATGTTCGAGGTACCGAAAGGGTCTTAAGGTTTTGCATCGGTCATCACAGGCGATTATTGGTCAAGCCATTTTTAAAATCAGAATGTGAATAAATTGAAAAATATCTGACAAATACTAAATGTTTAACAGTTGTTAAACTGTAAGATGATCTTATTTATATAATTTACTTCTGACATATAGGCAAGTCCTGAATTACTTTTCCCTCATGTATAATTCCCTTTGTATCATAACTCAAACTTTTTGGTATTTGTTTAACTCACCAATGAAATCATTAGTTATTTCACAGAATCTGCAAGCATATTACTGTTACATACCTAGACACTCTCCAACCTTATTGTTCTCCCTACTGGTGTCAGCCTGCCAGGGGAAGGACTCTTACTAGAGGACTTGCTGCCCCTGTCAGAGCCCTGCTTCCTGGAAGCTGCCTCCTTCTTCTGCCTCTCTGCCTCCTCCACCAGTCGCCGCTCTTCCTCCATTTGTCTCAGGTGTACCTCTCTCTGTTTCTCCTCCTTCAGTCTGTCAGCCCCCTGCCTCGCTTATTGTCTCACTTTCTCTTCAGCCTGCAATACACACAATCATGGAATACCACAATCTACATGTATCTCAAAAAGAAGTGTTTTTCTAAAGTCAAATGTAAAAAATTCTCTTTTTAAATGCAAATGAAATTAATTATAGAAACATTCTAAATTTAAGCAACAGCAGGGGTTGAAGAATTTTTCCAGAGCCACTTGCCCAGCAGGGCGAGTAGGCCTGACAATCCACTCGCCCTTCACTTTAATCTACTAGCCCTGCAATAAAAAAAATAGATATCTATATTTATATTATGATCAATCAGAACCTTCTTAACCTACTTAACATAGTGACACTAAACTGCAAACAAATTATCTACATTATCTGATGGATTATATTTGCTTTCCTTACGTTTTCTGCACCTCTTTCCTTTTCTTAATTCTTTCAGCTTCTCGTTGTGATGACCTTTCTAAATCTTTCTATTCCCTGTCGCCACCACCTTGCAGATATTTTAAAATAGAACCCTTTTCCATTTTAATATTTCAAACGAACTTTTACTGAAAGACACGCTTGATTGACAAACGGTTACAATATGTTAAATTTTGCCTAAGGCTTCTGATCACGAAGTTCGGAATTATTCTGTTTATTAATAATTATTTTTTCTGTTTATTTTTTATTAAATATAAGAAGTTTTATAATTAACCATTGATGTATTATTGTTATATTGATATTTACATTAAAATTCACGGAACGACCAATATTTTTAACAGTTTTATTCAATTTTAATCAATAAGCTCAGAGCACTGACAACGACGAAAAGAGCGCAGCCAATTTCGAGAATTATTTTTACTGTTCCCGTGACAGCATTTTTCATTGTCAAAACAAAAGTGCAGTTTCTTTGTGTACTTAACTATGGTAGCTATGAGGATATGTGCGACCCTGCACTATTTGGAATTTTGATCTGACCCCTGGGTCAAAAGTTATAGCGGTTGGGGTGGGGCCGCGTCAGAAATTATCACTCATTTTTTTAGGTTATTTTACATTTACTTCTTTATTTCTACACCGATTCACTTCAAATTGATACTGGACCTCTCTTATGACAATACGGTCAATCTCAACCATGCATGGCCCCATTCCCAACCCTGGGGCGCCCCGCCCACATAGGCCACACCCACCAAAAATTTCCATTTACTATAATTTTTTCATTTCTACACGGATTCACTTCAAATTGATACTGAACTTTTGTTATGACATTAGGGTCAATCTCAACTATGCATGGCCCCAATCCCAACCCTGGGGCGCCCGCCCACATAGGCCACACCCACCAAAAAATTGCCTTTACTATAATTGTTTCATTTCTACACGGATTCACTTCAAATTGATACTGAACTTCTCTTATGACATTAGGGTCAATCTCAACTATGCATGGCCCCATAACCAACCCTGGGGCCCCGCCCACATAGACCACACCCACCCAAAATTGCCTTTACTATAATTTCTTCATTTCTACACCGATTCACTTCAAATTGATATTGAACTTCTCTTATGACAATACAGTCAATCTCAACTATGCATGGCCCCATTACCAACCCTGGGGCGCCCCGCCCACATAGACCACACCCACCCAAAATTGCCTTTTACTATAATTTCTTCATTTCTACACCGATTCACTTCAAATTGATACTGAACCTCTCTTATGACAATACGGTCAATCTCAACTATGCATGGCCCCATTACCAACCCTGGGGCCCCGCCCACATAGACCACACCCGCCCAAAATTGCCTTTTACTATAATTTCTTCATTTCTACACCGATTCACTTTAAATTGATACTGAACTTCTCTTATGACAATACGGTCAATCTCAACTATGGCACAATTACCAACCCTGGGGCGCCCTGCCCACATATGTCACACCCACCCAAAATTGCCTTTTACTATAACTTCTTCATTTCTACACCAATTCACTTCTAATTGATGATGAACTTCTCTTATGACAATACGGTCAATCTCAGCTATGCATGGCCCCATTACCAACCCTGGGGCACACCTAGGTCAAACATTCGGCGTGGGGATACGCGTCGGCCTCTGCCGCGCCATTTCTAGTTTAATTCTGTTTTCACAATCTAATAAATAAAAATCACCATATACTTTCATAACTTAAATCAAAGAATTCTATTGGTTATGTGATAAACTTAAGTTATAAAGACTTTCTCAAATAAAAATGCTATGTCAACATTCTCCTTCAACTGTCATTCTATACTTAATTATAAGTTTGTTAATATAAATATAAATAATATAATATAAATATAAATTTAAATAATATAATATAAATATTTCAGCTAGATTGCATCAAAGACCTAAGGCTGACAAGAGTAAATTTCCTGTAAAGAACCAGTAATTTGGATGTGTTTAAAAAATATTCAAAATATATCCTGGTTGGAAAGAGAACCAATAATCTCCCTATCAAACAAGGGCTGTGTTTGTGAAACACAATGCCCCCTACTGTGGTTGCTTTGAAGCTACACGGCAGCTTTTTTTTTTAAATGGCCTTTGACCTTGCAGGATGACCTTTCACTACTAAAAATGTGCAGCTCCATGAGATACATATGCATGCCAAATATCAAGTTGCTATCTTCAATATTGCAAAAGTTATAACCAAGGTTCAAGTTTTGGGACAGACAGACAGATACACACATACAATGACAGACAGACAGGCCCAAAACAATAAACCTACTATCATTTGATCCGAGGGCATCATAACACACACCCAAATGGGGACAAGGCAGGGCTCGACATTAACTTTTGGAGCCACTTGTCCAGTCGGACAAGTAGACCAAAACTTCACTTGTCCTGACCAGAAAGCAACTTGTCCTGACCATTATATGTTATTTTGCTAAGTTATTTGCAAAATAATTAAATTATACAAAATGCTCAAATCATAAGACTTAAATCATTCAAAATACATGTTAACTTAATTTTAGGAAATTTCAATACAAAAAGAACTGACTAGATAACAGGAAAACTGGATATTATTGATTTTTTAAACATTATTCAAAGCCAAAATAACTGACAAAATCTTGTGTTTTGCCACCATACTACTTTATTTGTCTTAAAGATCAATGTGTACCGGTGTTGTAAAATGCATTTTCATTACAAGGGAGAATAATCTTGTTATCTTGGCAAAGAAAAAATGTTAAGGGTTGCTTCCCTTATAATCAGTACGGTGTAGTATCCCATGGAACTATCGGAATATCTCGTGCTTTGTCGTTTAAACGTAAACAAAATATATATTTAAAAAAAAGGGGTGGTTACTCCACAGAAATAACTGATTTAAAGGCATTTGTTCTAAGTAATTAAATTATAACGACCACTTGTCCTGCCGGAATAGCAGTTTCTTCATTAACTAGTCCGGACTAACACTTTGGTTGTCCAGGACAGTCGGACTACCTTTAATGTCGAGCCCTGGGACAAGGGCAAAAATGGGGACAATATCACACATATCAGACACTCAGTACAGTTTTCCTGTCATAATGTCAGATAAGAATACCAACATATTGTTCTGTGAATCCACAGTTCTCAGACTATTTCCATCTTTGTGGACTACATCTTCATCAGCCTATACAAGGGCGCAAGTACAAAAGTTAAAATAACACACACCAAAATGAGGACAGATGGCACAAATGAAGACAATCTCACACACATTAAAAATCATTAAATGAGATGAGTATACATCAACTGCCAGTGCAAAATATGCTGACACAATATATAATGTTAGGTTAATATGTTTAGCAAAAACCGAATGTGTCTTCTGTGATATGTAATGACTTCCCATTTACAATAGGTAGACAGTTAAGTGTTCATTTAACATTTTCTGTACAATATCATTCTCTGTTGATATCACAGGTGGTTAGCGTGTGGCTATGATATTAATTAGTGAAAACATCATTTTGAATGATAAATAATCATATTATAACGAAAAATTAACTTTTCTGAAAAAAAAAATATTTCACTATCAAATATATATATAACAAGGTATGCAACTCAAAATCAGCCCAAAACGGGGTGCATCGCTTTGAACAGCCATATCTTCATAAATTTTGCAGCGATTTTCACGATCTCGGTCTTATTCAACGCAGAAATGAATTTCCTTTCTGGAAATGTATATGTCTTGCAATATTTTAACAAATGCTGGGTCAACTTTTAAGAAATAACACGATACACAACACGCATGACCCAGTTGACAGTGATCATGCTGTCTTTAAGACTGAAATCTTCACGGAGTAAAGGGCAACTTCCCTACAAAGTTCATGTAGTTCGATACCATAATTCAATAAAACGTATGAAAAAACATTATTACCGTTCTTGTCGTTACATTCTGCATCAAGACTAACTGTCCAGCGCCGTTTGAAACCTTTGTTTACATACATTTCAACTAACTGACATTTTAAACATACGAGTGATTTCATTGGTCCAATGCGGAGGTGTGTCTTTACGACTGGAGATTTCATTCATAAAGAATACATGATCACTGTCAACTGGGTCATGCGTGTTGTGTATCGTGTTATTTCTTAAAAGTTGACCCAGCAATTGTAAAAATATTGCAAGACATATACATTTCCAGAAAGGAAATTCATTTCTGCGTTGAATAAGACCGAGATCGTAAAAATCGCTGCACAATTGATGAAGATATGGCAGTTCAAAGCGATGCACCCCGTTTTGGGGTGATTTTGAGTTGCATACCTTGTTATATATATATTTGATAGTGAAATATTTTTTTTCAGAAAAGTTAATTTTTCGTTATAATATGATTATTTATCATTCAAAATGATGTTTTCACTAATTAATATCATAGCCACACGCTAACCACCTGTGGTTGATATCACTTAATGTGTATTAATGTAGAACTTACTTCAACTTTAGCTTGGAACTGTTCCACAGGTCTGACGTCTTTTCTGAATTTATGGCTCATGTCTTCATTAGCCTGTACACGTACACAAATGAAAATAGCACCCACCCAAATTGGGACAAAGGATAATGTCACACATATCAGACACTCAGAACATTTTTATCATAATGTCAAATGATAATACTGAAGCCGACAACAACTGTTACCGCCGTATTGAACCAACCACTGACGAAAATACTACAGTAACAAATTCCGTCAGAACATATATTGACGGGAATATATAGCACTACAAATTATGCGTCTTCTATGACTCAAAATAAAATCTTACAACGAATTAGTAGATTTATGAATTGTGTATTTGACTATTTCCAAATTGAAACTTACACACACCCGAATGAGGACAAGGGCACAAATGGGGACAATATAACATATATCAGACACTCGGTATAGTTTTCCTATCATAATGTCAGATTAGAATACCCAAGAGCTTATTGACATATCGTTCTGTGAATCCACAGTTCTCAGACTATTTCCATCTTTGTGAACTACATCTTCATCAGCCTGCACAAGGGCGCAAGTACAAAAGTGAAAATAACACACACCCGAATGGGGACACATTGCACAAATGAAGACAATCTCACACACATTAAAAATCATTAAATGAGATGAGTATACATCAACTGCCAGTGCAAAATATACATTTTCCTATCATAATTTCATGTGGGAATTCCTCGAGAACTTACCAAGGTATCGTTCTGTGAATCCACAGTTCTCAGACTATTTCCATCTTCGTAGACTACATCTTCATCAGCCTATACAAGGGCGCAAGTACAAGACTTAAAATAACGCACACCAAATGGGGACAAGGGGCACGAATGAAGACAATTTCACACATATAACAAATCAGGTGCGTATATTTCTTGCTCTTCATATGAGAATGGTATGTGTAGAATAGCATCGTGTGTCTTCTATGATTTGTGATCACAACCAATAAGTAGAAAATTAAGCGTTTACTTCACGTTTAGTTTTGTAAACTATCTCTCAACTCAGCTCACAAGGCCCAAATTACATTTACCAGAGTTGTATACTTGATGTCCCAATGCCAGCAACAAAGATATATATGACATGATACAGACAAATATATATTATTAATACAATATTGTTAATGTAATCATTATCGTATATAGTAGTTACTGGGCCAGCAATATGCAGAGTTGACAAGCTGCCATGAGACGGCCACAGTATCACTTTGTATCATGCTTAAATATACCATACTCTGCTGATATCACAAACATGTTAGGTGAAGCTCAACTTACAAAAATTTCAGCTTGGGACTCCAAATGTCTGACGCCATTTTTAACTTCATGGGCCAAGTCTTCATCAGACTGCAAAAGTACACAAGTGAAAATAACACCCACTCAAATGAGGACAATATTAAAACAATACCTGCTATTGTAATATTATCAAATTTCTATGAAATATATGTTACGCATAGGCGATTATGAGAGGTTACCAATTTTATTGTTAAAAAAGTAATTGAAAGTATAAAGTAATGCAAATCTTTCTCCAAACAGTTCTCACACACACAAACAACGCAAACAACTAAAGCCATGTATCGAATACGTTTTTGTGGGAAATAGTTCACTTGAAGATATGGTTTAGCCACAAATTTACCCCCCCCCCCCCAAGCAGCCAATAAAAACAATTATCCTTAACCCTACAGTTACCATGTCATTTCCAACTATGTGGACCAGATTTGCGATAATAACACACACCCAAATGGAGACGAGGAACACAAATGAGGACAATCATAATTATCACATACATCAATTAATCGGTGAATCAAATTAATATACCTAAGCCACAAATATTGTTGCAACAAGAAACTTATAACAAATACAAACTATAATGATGGTACGTCTAGAACTATAATTCAAGTCTCCAGTAGCGGCTGATGGAAACATCCAGGAACAAAAAGTGGCATATTACTGGTAGAGGAATTTTTAACCTTATCTTAAAAACATTAATACTTTTACAATGATAGTCATACAATGGAGTAGAGCTGATGATTACCCAGTACCGGTATCGTGACCAAGATAATGAACAACCAACACCCAATACACACCCAAATGAGATCACAAATGAAGACAAGATCACACATATCAGATAATTGGTAAACAAGCCATAAAAATAAAATTTAAATGCCCTATGATGCTCACATTGACATTAACATATATCACTATAGCTGCAAAGCATGTATCCAGGTAAAATATAATTATGTTACAGGCTTAATTGTATGTAAATGATGTAGGTGTATGTTACTGTCTTGTGAGCGTCACGTACTTGTCAATTCCACGTTCATTGACGTACTGTTCGCTCAGCCTTACAATAAACATCATTTTCAAAGTAAGTTACGTTGTGTTGTTCATTGTCTCTGATAAAAGATACTTCATGAAATAGTAGAAAATCAAATCGACTCTTTGAGTGAATATTATTATAGCCTATAGGCTACAACCAGGTTACATCCATAAATATATAAACGCATCGTTCTGTGTCTTATCAATTCTAATGTTATTTGATTTATCATTGACAGGGTCTTCCAGTACATGGTGAACAAAACATTGCAACAAAACATACTGCTGGTCTGCTTATAACTACAAGTCATGCCTTGTCTACCTTGTGTATGACTTCTTAGGAAATTCCAAAAGACATAGACAATTATGTTGTACTTAAAAATTTTGGCAAAATAGCATACTCCACAGATAGCATGCCATCCATGTTCATAAACGTAGAACTTACCAAACGAGTAGTATCTTTCTGTGACTTCACATTTGGTACAGCGTTTCCCTCATGATTGACAAGGTCTTCACCAGCCTGCACAAGAACATATACATAAGTGAAACTAACACACAGCCAAATAAGAACACGTAACACAATTGGGGACAATATTTGTATAACACATTTGTGAAAATAGTATTATTTGAAATTCAAAACATATAAAGCCAACAAACAAGTAATATCACAGTTCATAACCGATCCTTTGTGGGGAACATCGTCATTTTGAGAATTTATACTAATGATATATACAATATATCTTCAGTCATGATATATTTGGAGTATTATTGGGCTTTAAACATCAAACGAGACTTTAAAAGATGCAAATTTGACATATTTGTATACAGTTTTGTGGAACTTTCCATGATATGAATGTCACGGTTTACAAGTATATAAAAATCAAATGAACACAACACACCTTTCTCCATGGTAAATTTGGCACTCTGTAATCGAACCGCAGCTCCTCATTTACTGAAATGTCTTTGGTGGCAAACAGGCATAGATGGGGTTTTCCATGTACAAGAACTATTTTCATCTCTGCATTGTTTCTTATATCTCCCTTTATTACATCGTTTACCATACGGCCGGCAAAAAATATGTCCTGCGTTGCATCGATGCTAAAAATGTGACAGTTAATGTTATTTAGTGACAGCAGCCATATAAATGCATACTAGTTGCTTGAAATCAACTTTTCGAAGAAATATGAGAGTTATACATGTAGTACTCTTTCCCGAATTGATTACAACTTAAATTTAGAGGGATAATTGAGCATTTTTGTGGAACAAGCCAATGTTTTTCAACAAAATATACTTGAATTAACACAAATGAAATATTAATGGTACTCATAATGGGTCAAGAATGCAGCAGGGCCCCTGCTGCATTCTTGACCCCTGGGGTAAGCATTTCAGGCCAGTATTTTTAACATTCCCAGCCCCCTTTCGGGAGGGGACTACCCCTCCATTTGCTTACCCCGATTCACTGACACACGGAACGATATTTTGACCTCATGTTCATACCCCTCTAGTTGAACATTTCTGGATCAGGGCATGATCAATATGAAGCTTCAACGGCATGCTTTTCACAAAGAATGCATTCTTCCATCTTAACTCTATATGCATCTACTGAACATGATAAATAAACAAGAGATGTGCTTGTCAAAAACGCAATCACCCTACTGCGCGGCTTTGAAGCTATATATGACACTACGCACATGCATTATGCCCAGTTTTCTCAGAACACGACTTATATAATTATAGACACTGACATACAAAAGTACACATGCAAAACAATTAATGTCACAGTGTCATACTTTATATTTATATATATGGTTGTAGAAAGTGACATACAAATACAAAGCAATTAGCATAGAAGTTTGAAAACAAGAGATGTGTTTGTCAGAAACAAATTGCCCCCTACTACGCCGCTTTGAAGCCATATACTTGACCTTTGACATAGAAGGATGCCCTTGACCTTTCACCACTCAAAATGTGCAGCTTCATGAGATACACATACATGCCAAATATCATGTTGCTTTCTTCATTATAGCAAAAGTTATGGGCAATGTTAAAGTTTTAGGACGGACGAACAGACTGACTGACGTACAGTTCAACTGCTATATGCCACCCTACTAGGGGGCGTTAAAAAATTAAAAAGAAAACAGTAAAACATACATACCACAGACTTTTGCTGTTGTATTTAAAAAAAATACATAAAACACCCTCTGTTTTCCTCCTCATAATCTTTTTCTAATTGTCTGGCAACTCTGTACTTTGTAATCAAGTCACCTTTATATTCCAAAAGGAAATCTCCTTCTTGAAACATTTTTGATGTGAAAACGCCTTCACCTGAAAATGATTTTCATACAATACAGTCAAATTACCATTACCAGATCATTACCCATAGCGGATCACTTTGATGTTCAAGACTGCGTATCGTGATAAAAAGTTGATATTAGATGATATTTTGCACACAGCATCTTTAAAAATGAATTGATTGAGTCGTAATCAAAGCGACTCTTTGACAAACATCTCCGTATGTTTTACTGACATGTATATAAGACTTTGTTGACTTCCGTCTTGTTTCAAAATCGAGGTTGAACATTTTTCGCTAGCCACATTCTATAACTCTGTTGGAGAGTAAGAAGTTTACGCATTAATTTAAAGTACATTTAGTAGTATTTCTGTCTTCAAAAGTACATTTCAATTTTGATTCGTATAGAAGATTTTGCAACACATTAAATGAAATGAAGATTTGGGGCAATTACGGATCAAGAGTGATTATACATGTATGCGTATTGATCACATATTATATTTAAATATATGCAACTCTTGCAGGGTTCCCTCTGGGCTTTCAAAAGTTGTCGCCACTTACTTTCGCCAAATTAAAAAAGTTGTCGCCACACTGGGGCAACATTTGGGCGATGAAGATCATGTTATTATAATACCAAAAAAATGAGCATTTACAGTATGTTAAAGGAATTGATTTAATAACAGTAGTATTTATAATAACAACACATTTAAAATTGTTCATTAAATAAAGGCACATTCAATCAGTTGTAACTCTTGTTGATTGACACCTTCTTAGCAGCCTGACTATGTTGCCACAGTATTGGTGCTTCATAAGCTCTATGGTATTCTGAAAATACAAAAAGGGAGATATAATATTAATATTAAACTAATAATAATCAATTAATGTGTAGTATATGAATAATATAAATGTGCTTAACTATGTTTACCTTTCTTAAAACAGTACATTCGGTAGTGAGTGAATTGATAAGTGATGAGGATATAAAGAGTTCACACAGCATAGATTGTGTGTTGGAAATCATATTGAAGGAAATAAAATTCTGATAAACAACTGTTTGTTTGGTTTTTGTTTGTTAGCTGGTGAATGTTAGGGAGGGGAACGTTTGCATTTTGAATGAGTCTCAAAATTAGGAGAATCTAATGTTCACTTTTTAAAAGTCGTTTTACACTCTGAATATGCCATTTTGACGAGTGAAACAGAAATATGTCACTGTTTAACTAGAACCAATACGGGTAAAATGTTTTACAATTTTCTATAATTACACCCGATTTTTCTAAAAACAATCGATACTAACCTTTTTGATTGTCATTGTTGTCAATTTAATGGTCTTGAATCTGCTTCGAACACTGTGACAAACACTTCACATTTAAGCGCAAAGTCGGCATGTTTCAATATTGCCTTATCTCTGATGCAATAAAACTGCCGACCAATTAAGATAACTTGCAACAACACCCCAGATAATCGCAATTATCACCATAACATGCCACTTTGCGGTAGTATGCAGTCAGCTCCAAGCTCCATTGAAAACAGCTGTAGGTTACATTACACTAAATCATTGTGTATCCCTCCGTGGTCCATTCGAAAGTAGTGCCTATTTCTAAAGAGTTCCTTTTCTCTTCTTGAATATAAGCCATTTAACAATGTGAGACATGACTTTTGTGGTTATTTGTAATATCCTGTATGTGTCTGGAGTACTTTGATGCCTTGGATTGGAAGCTAACTTAAAAGATGAACTTTTGAGGGTGTGTTTTCTATTGTGTGGGGCTTTTGTCGAAATTAGGATTCCGAAACACGATTTTCTACGGTGGGTTCATTCGACAGCGATTTACTTTCTTAGAAGTTGCGAGACGGTATGTTTTTGATTGCAATTATTGGAAGATGACAGATCCATCTTTAAAATGATACCAGGTTTGGAAAAATTGATACGTCGGAAAGGCAAGAAAAATGCTGTGAAAGTTGTCAGTTTTATAATGGGACCCTATGGGAATCGGAATTAGTGTAATATAACCTTTAAAAAGCACATTTACTGCAATGTCAAGGTCACATGGATTCGTCTGCAAGCGAGACAAGTAGAACATGAATTTTAATTAATGTTTTGATGATTTGGGTGCTAAAATAGATGAGAGGTGTCAATATTTTGGTCCAAATGGATGTTTTAGGTGGTTTTAGACGGTTCCGTATGGGTGGGGGACCTGGTATGGACAAGTAAGGGTAACATTTCCAACAAATCTTAAATGTAAATATTATTATGTCCATAGATTGAAGTTTCAGGTGGAGAGCAAGATGAAAAATATGCAAAATTACATGCATGCAACCCATTTATGCCATTTTTCTCTTTGTTTGTAGGCCTGACCGTTTGTCCTTGAGCCGTAGATGGTCAACAATCCGCTAGCTGTCTTGCTCTGACTGGTGCACTGGACATGATTTCAATGTGAGTCATCATACTGATTGTTTAATTAACACATGAATTTCAGTTTGTTCGTTAAAGTACTAACTTAGCTGTGTATTTTTACAGTGGACGTAGTGGTGCGGTGCAGGTGGTAGACTAGGTATTTCCATATATACACTATGTTTACAGAATTGCGGCCAGTGGAGCAACATAGCTGATGAGTTAATAGCACTAGTTCTTCAGACAAATAACTTTATTTTCAACCTATAAAGCATATTTAGCTGTAGGTGGGGCCAATTAGCTGTAAGATCTGGCTTTTGTTCTGTTAAGCCCTTAGAGTAATGAATTTCAGAGTGAAGACCATAGCGCCTTTTCCTAGTCAAGTATCGGGCAGCTGTATGTCTTTTCAGAAATGCACATGTCTTTTTAAGCATGTCATTGTGTTTGCTTTTAATAAGATAGGCAATAAACTCATAACCTTTAGACAAATGAGCATCTGTAAATTCAGATTTCACTATTTCAGAGTCAGCCAGACCATGATTGAGCTTAAGGATTGTGCTGCGGATGCAGCCTGTGCAGTTCCGGGAGAAAGTCACTGTCTCGGGCAATGCGGTCTGGTATCAGGTAAGCACTATTGAAAGCCTCACACTTTTGGGGGGTCTGAAGCCTTGTGCTGTCAATGCGATCTGGTTCAAGTACAATAAGAATGCATTCTCAAAGCAGTACTTCATCAGATATGGTTATCTCAAGCTTACAGTTCGCGGGCAGATATGACTTCGATTTGTTCTTGCTAGCAGAACCCCTACAGGCCAAACTATGCGTTAAGCACTATTTTTCACAGCAACCCTTGCAGACAGAAAAACAATACTTAAAATTACTTCTGGCATTTAATTTCTAATTTCCTACATATCTCTTTTGTATGTTTGTTTGCCCTTTTTAACTCTGACATGCCATCTTGCTCACATTGATGGAGCATACCTGTTTTTGTTTAGAGCCAAGTCCCCGGCTGCTCGAGTTTGCCGTGTCAATAATGAGAAAGCCATGGCATGATGTCTCCTCTATGTGTATCCTTATCTCAGTGTTGAACATAATTGCCAGTTTCAGGGGCCTAAACATTTTATTTTATTAAAGGTCTGGATGATCCTTGCCTGACTGCGGGTTTGTGTACACCTCAATCCGACTCTGTGTCCTGAACAGAGGCCGCAGTGGTGCAGCGCTTGTGGACGATCCATCAACATCCTGAAAGGTCAACACTACACCAAGCTGGGAAAATTGATCCTGATAGTCATCCCCAGGTAGTGGAATGAATGTTCACTGAACTACAGAGGAATCACACCCAAATGACTTTCCTGCCACGACATTAGTGTGGCCACTCGCGTAGGAATTCCTTAGCAAACATGCTCTTTTGCATGGTGACTGTGGACATTTTTGCAAAACTTATGCTTTCAACACTGGATTTTAAAGAGAATACTTAATAAAATGTCGCTAACAGGACTTATTTATATGAGAGAGACTATCTGGATGCGCATTAAGTGTCACTTTGTGTCGTAAGCTGTTGAAGGAGCGATTTGCGCCTTTTTAAGTGTTAATTTTTAGTAGCCGGCTTGTATCAGCTTGAAAGCTGAAAATTATGCCTCTCATCATAAAAGCATTAATTTTTGTAATTGCAATGTGTATGTTTAGATTGTAAGTGAAGCTTTTAATAATAATTTTCTTAAAAAACATGATTTTATATGCTGTCAGTGAGTTTTTTATTGAAAAAAGTGCTTAAAATTTAAAAAAAGTCTCCTATTTCATCAAGAAAAGTACACTGATTCACAATCAATACATTTATTTGGGCCTTTTGCTGATATATTGGTGAATTTCGCATGCAATGATACCAGTTTTTGCCATGAAAGTTACGCGTAACGATAATTGGAGACGCAAAATCAGCTGTCGTCACTTAGACTAAAAATCATGCATTCCGACTTGACTGCGGCCAATTTAGTCACCGCTTTAAATGGCCATTTTAAGGCCTTTACCCCCATCCGAATGCACTGAAATTGCATATTCATTGTGGAAATAGTTGAAATCTCATGTGGAGAAAGTTTGAAAAAGATAGGACAAAGTTGAGTTCCCTTAAAGGTTACATTACACTAAATCATTGTGTATCCCTCCGTGGTCCATTCGAAAGTAGTGCCTATTTCTAAAGAGTTCCTTTTCTCTTCTTGAATATAAGCCATTTAACAATGTGAGACATGACTTTTGTGGTTATTTGTAATATCCTGTATGTGTCTGGAGTACTTTGATGCCTTGGATTGGAAGCTAACTTAAAAGATGAACTTTTGAGGGTGTGTTTTCTATTGTGTGGGGCTTTTGTCGAAATTAGGATTCCGAAACACGATTTTCTACGGTGGGTTCATTCGACAGCGATTTACTTTCTTAGAAGTTGCGAGACGGTATGTTTTTGATTGCAATTATTGGAAGATGACAGATCCATCTTTAAAATGATACCAGGTTTGGAAAAATTGATACGTCGGAAAGGCAAGAAAAATGCTGTGAAAGTTGTCAGTTTTATAATGGGACCCTATGGGAATCGGAATTAGTGTAATATAACCTGTATCGCTTACATCATGGAAATCTATAGTATTACGACTGCCGTAAAGCGGCTGGTAAACACAGCGTCTTTTGTCATTTTAAGAAAATATAAATGCAGAAAAATGACGATTTTTTTTAAATCGCCATTTACGAAATTTTGTCGCCAGATTTTTTATTTTGTCGCAATTGGCGCCAATGGCGATCGACAGCGGGAACCCTGCTCTTGTTGATTCTTACAATAAATGATCTCAATTTTAATGTTTTATTTATTTTCCATGTTCAAATTTGATGATAAGATATGATTCAAACAAATTACACGGTTTATAAGATGCCCATAACTTTTTTATCCATTAAGGATTTTCAACAGATAAATCAACAAGATTGAAAGTCGAAAGGCTGAAAGACTAATTGTTTTATAAATAACATTCCCAAATGCATTGAGTTATATTTTTGCGTATATAAACCGTCGCAAATTTGCAAAATGTTGTTCATCCTTGAACTCCAACAGTCATTAGCATGGCTAACTTGAAAGATTATTATGAGTTGTCGGTCGAGCAATCCAGAGAAGCACACGGTATCCAACCCGGCTTTTCATATTTATTTTATCCTGTACTAATATTCAAGTGAACTTTGCATTTCAAAATACAAATTGTTCATGTACAGTTCAGAATTCCAGAACGTGATTTACGCATGTTCAGATGGAAAACCCTCGTCTTGATTGGACATCAATTGCATCATAACTTTAAAAAGCAACATTACCCGATGTTTATTTGACAGTTCAGAAAAATGATAACCGCATGTGTTCATGCAATTGTGTAACACTTAAAACATCATTTTAAGCATTTAAATAGCAAATTGAATCATGCCTATATATCAGGTAATATATAGGGTAGAAGAAAGTATTATGCCACACGGTGACGGCTTTAGTTAGACCACATAGCAGGTATTATAATGTTAAAAACAAGGTAAATTTTCGTCACATTTTTTTCTTTGAAAACGCCTTATCGGATATCTCGAACTCTCGATTTTTCGATATTTTTTCATGTTCCCGCTGACTTCGAGATAACGAGAGTAGACTGTATTTCTTATAGAGTACAGCCAGAGTCTTAGATGGTTAAATCTTTTTATTTGGCCGACGCATGAAATTGACACTGGAAATATAATACAACCCGTGATTTTTTTACCTGCGAGTCCAACGTCCTGGACTCACAAAAACCTCTTGGGGTGCAAAGTTTCAAATTATGTGAGCCCCAAAAATGCATTGAAATTTCTCAAAAAAATAATATCGTTTAATGTTTGGACTCATTCTTTCAATTCGGGGACTCATAGATTTGCAAGTTATCAAGTCCAAGGACTCAAAAGAGAAAATATCACTGTACAACCATGTCAAAAATGATATGAAAATAAAGACATTTGCTGCTGTGTTTTAATCTACCAGTAATTAAAAAATAAGATTTAGCAGAATTCAAAGATCTTATTTCACATAACTAAACAAGACAATAAAGCTTCAATATCTAAAAATCAGGGCTCGACACTAACAGTGGTCCGTTGACTCGGGGTCATTAAAAAAAAGTGTGGACCAGTGAAACTAGAAATTTGGTTGATCTGTCAGACCAGTAAAAAATCCTGGCCAGCTTATTGTGAAACACTGGTGGAAAGCCGATATCATCAATAAAAACAACTTTATATATTCATAATATACCGATAATTTCATCCTTATTTTATGGTACGACTCGCGACCGGGATATAAATAGACTTAACTAATGAAGAGAAGCTTGAAGTACAGCGAAAATATGAAAAGGATAGAATTCAATTGGGTTGATTATAATTCAACCAAAAAACATATGACATGTAGAATTTGTGTAAAGCACTGTGCCGAGGCCAGTCATCTTAAAATCTTAGTCTCATTTATAAGACGCGCAAAGAATTTAGAGATACTTTTTATATGGGCTAAATTCTTTGGAACGTCTCATCGTTGAAGGACCTTTTTTGTGGTGGAAACCAGAAAGTTTAAATTTTCATCAATTTGCGTAAAATTGCAAAATAACATTACCAACTCATTCAGTTTTAATTCAGAAGTTCATTTTTACATCAAATATCGTCGATTTTAAGTTAGAAAGGCATAAATTCTTCAGTTAAACTTCTGCTTAAATCGCAAAACAATCACTGACCTGTAGCCATGTCATGAAACTGATTTAAATATGAACCAATCAGAAGAAGGCATTACGGTGTAACGTGTACGCGTAATTTTATTTAACATGAGCTTTTAACACCGACTTTTACGTCACTAGATCTAGTATGCTAAACTGTGTCGATTTAATAAGCATATGTTCAAAACAGATATGGTGCAGTTTCTATTCACTGTTCTAAGTTTCAGGAAGTGTTTATCATACATGCCATAATTTTTCAGACCAATTCCGGGACATTGAGTTAAATTGTCCGGGACTTTTGCCGATTTTCCGGGACATGTATAAAATATAGCGATATTTATAGACATATGCATTTTTTGGTACGTTTTTTTTTTGTTTCGCATCGTTAATTGCAAAAGTTCGAAAGCCTATCCGAAATACACTTGATCTATTAACGTCAAATTAAACATTACTACTTCCGTTACTAGATACCAGCCACGTGTTTTCAGTGTAAGCGTTCT
This sequence comes from Dreissena polymorpha, assembly GCF_020536995.1. Lineage (NCBI taxonomy): Eukaryota > Metazoa > Mollusca > Bivalvia > Myida > Dreissenidae > Dreissena > Dreissena polymorpha. The sequence continues at coordinate 20,054,444 of NC_068360.1, forward strand.
AAACATAGATGGTGACGTCACTGCATTATTGTTATTAAGACAGGTGTGTAACGCATAGTTGTTGATACGCCTTTATTCATTTATAACATTTATATAATAAAAAATACAACAATACAGTACCGTTAGATCGGCAACTCAAATCAATTCAGTTTTTATATGCTTACTTTTTTACTCAACTTCTTTGTTAGTTAAACGTGCGAACTGCTTTTAATTTTTTACTCAGCGATGTTGGACTTCAGATGTGTGAACAACTATCCTTTGCCCTTACGCAGCGGGAAATAATGACGTAGTAGATTAAAGTCAATTAACAACCACATTAAACAATGCCGCCTTTTCGGTTTGACCGCGAACGTGAGACAATCGATATGATAACAGGACCCCTGTTAATTGATCGATTTTGACACGTAGCGTAGTCTGCCTATTCGGGTAGGCATTGTCATGGAGACGCTGCAGATATACACAGATTCGAGGTGCAATGAAGCCTAAGATAAGGTACATGTATATATGGATTTTGTAAATTCCGGGACATTTGACAGATTTCCGGGACAGCGGGACAAGTTCTTCATTTCCGGGACTGTCCCGGACAATCCGGGACGTATGGCATGTATGTGTTTATGCATGTCTTTTTCGCACCTCTGTCTGTGTTGTTTTATGTACTTACATTCTACGTTACAAAGGACGGTATACTGTACGATCTGTATCAATATTATTTATGTACAGTATAAAAAAAAAAGATGTAATTTATTTCAGAACTTTTTAATTGTCAATTTAGAAAAAAACAATGCTAAATTAATCCAGAAAAGTATAACATCGGTTTACTATGTAACGCGCTGCACCACAACAGACGAACGTAAACTGTATTTTACGCTGTTTATTCTTCCACTTTAAACCAGATGCTTTACATCGAGGTTGTGTTATCGATTTATATCTACACAGCGAGCGAATCGAGAGATATTGAAAAATTGAATAGTGGTTGGATTTAAATTGCTCAGGCGTGCAAAATTCAAAGTGTCATTACATAATTTTTACAGAACATTATCGAGAAATGAATTATCTACACAGGTATGTAAATATTATTGCAATCCGTTGTTATTAAGTGTCTTATATCGGGGCTTGAATGTTGCGCACAAAATCCTTGCGCAACAATATAGACAAAGAACAAAAAATTCCCACCACATAATTGGTCTTTCACCCTTTGTACGCTCCAAATATTACCCATATAAAAAGTAGCTTAATATTTAAGAGCGTCAAAAATTTGGACTACTTAAAATCTATATTAAAAAAACGCTATAAAAGAAAGATTTGATTGTTTCAAACAAAAGATGGACTTGCTGGTAGTTGATTAAACATTAAGGTACACATTTTTTCTGGTTGAATGTAATAGTGTTTAGCCTATGTGCTAGACTTACGTTATTGTACCATGTGTACACAAAATATTAAATTAATACAGCGTAGTTTTCTTTAAATAAATGCACAATACATTGTGGATGGTCCGGAAAGTAAGTTGAAATTTAGGTAAAATAACATAGAAATTGTCGGCCCATTTGGGTCAGTAGGTAAACAAAGTTAGTGTCAAGCCCTGAAAATGTGTGCAACATGTCTATCTACAAGCATTTGACAATACTGGCACACGTTTCGGACAGTCAAAATTCGGATATCTTAAAACGTCAAAGGTAGGCAAACTCAGAAAAACTTTTAAAAGTCAATAGAAAAATAAGACACAGAAATGATTTTACACATGTTATAAATCAAATATCTTACATTATAAGGCAACAATTCTGAAGTAAAGGTAAAAATGTATTGTAAACTCATGTTTCACGAAAAAAAACGAGGCTACAGTAAAAGGTTACACACAACTAAATAAACTAAAACTATGCAGCACATATATTATAAAATAAAGATTAAAGAACTCTGGGAAAATGTTGATAATTGTCATAAATTTTTGGTACAATTGTTAGAATTTTGACGAAACTCCTTTTGATCTTTGTATATACAGTTTATAAATATATAACATTTTCATTGTTCAGGCTGTTCTGACGAGTTTGCTGAAAACTAAGTATTATGCTTAAGCATTATAATATGTGTTATTAGCAGTTGATATGAACAGGGAAATGTAGAAACTTTCGTTCACATGGCTCGACACTAACAGTGGTCCGTTGACCCGGGGTCAGTAAAAAATAGGGAGGACCAGTGAAACTAGAAATTGGGTTGATCCGTCGGACCAGTTAAAAATCCTGGCCAACTTATTGTGAAATACTGGTGGAAAGCTGTTTTCGTAAGTAAAGCAACTTTACATGCTCATAATAACCGATAATTTCATAATTATTTAATGGGCCGACTCGAGACCGGGATAAAAATAGCAACATATTGGAAATTTCAATTTTTCTAGATGCCCGGATGACAAAAACCTGTTGTCGCATCAAAAAATCGATTTGCGATCCGCAAATGTCTCCCGAAAATGTCTCCGAACATCGCTGTGATAGATACACAAATTAACATAAAATTCTAATCGTTCGGATCGAGAAATGAACAAAATGGTATTTATTATTTTGAAAAAGCAGCAATAATCAGCATTTTGTCGATCTTTATACCATCAGAATATACTTTGTTTACCGTAAGAATTTATACTGGAGGGCGCTTAATAATGTTTTGATATTGCGGGAGAGTAAACGTGCGTATTTTCAAGATTACACGTTTTCGCGATGTGGAATTTCATTCCGGGGGTGGTTGAACCTACGCCTAAAAAACCTAAAACTAATGAAGAGAAGCTTAAAGTTCAGCGAAAATATGAAAGGGATATTGAAATAGTTTAGTAGATAGTATAGTTTTCTTTATATAAATGCACAATACATTGTGGATAGTCCGGAAAGTAAGTTGAAATTTAGGTAAAATAACAGAGAAATTGTCGGACCACTTAAGATCTTGGAGGACCAGTAATTTCTGAAAGCTGGTGGTCCTTTGGGTAAGTAGGTAAAAAAAGTTAGTGTCAAGCCCTGGTTCATATATTAATTAAATGTAATTCTGAAATAGACCAATACAATATGTCTTGAATTATATTTGGCTTACACCAAGCCAAGTTGCTTTATTTATGTAACTTGTGCCTTACAAGTATCTCTGGTTTCAAGTGAATGATCTTGACTTGTCTAACACTTACAGCCTACTATGTAACCATTGAATTAAGTGAGCGATAATATCCTTCCATATATCCATATCAAAACACTTTTCATTATTGTCAAAACAAGACTTACCTATGAAATCATTTATGTATTTCACCTCAAATCCTGGCTGGTCAGAGTAGGCATTGCACGCTAACTTTGCTTGATAATCAACACTGCGAAAAAAAAATAATAAAGTGCCGCGGCCCGCAATATACGTCCGTCAGTAAGTTCGGGAGAGGATGAAAACGTTTTGACTTAGAGAGCGGACAAGACCAATATGGCCAATTTGGATAATTTAAGGGCTAAAATCCAGAAGTGCATGTGCCGATCTGGTTGGTTATCGAACTTGGTCGAGATATTATGGCCAAACACATTATCACCAAGTTTGAAGGGGATCGGATTAAAACTGTTTGACTCAGAGAGCGGACAAAACCAATTTGGCCAATTTTAGATAAATCAAGGGCCATAATCCGGAAGTGCCTGGGCAGATCTAACTTGTTATCGAACTTGACCGAGATATTATGGCCACAAACATACCACCAAATTTGAAGAGGATCGGATGAAACTGTTTGATTAAAAGAGCGGGCATCGTTGTGGACGCCGCCGCCGTCTGACGCCGGGCGCGATTTGGTTCCCATAGTACGACCCGTCTTAGGACGGGCATATAAAAAAGTATGAAATAACAATGCCAGAAAACATGTTGCAAAACAGTGGTCGAACACATGTTTAATCCACTTTGATTCAGAAGCAAATTGATTGGACCGAAAATGTAGGCAGAATTTTTAACTGAGAGATTAATTGAATTGGTCTGGGTTTAACGCCGTTTTAACAGTCTCTGTCATTCTACAAACGCATCTAGTGCTTTCGTACATTTACCAATTAACTACCTGCTTGTAGCAGCCAGCTGTCCTAAAAGAAACATCGGCGGTGGGGGGAAACGGCACAATGAGTTGTCGTACTATTCTCAGTTATTGTGGCCAGGGTCTGGCATAAAGCGACTACACAGGGCAGCCAGACCCATAAAAAACATAATTATCATATTATTTTAACATCTGGTCACGTCAAATAGCACAGAATTTCACAAATTTTACCTCGCATAAAAACACATGGTAATGATATGTTTTGTACAAACCGACGGTATAAAAAACACAAAATACATATATATAAACTAAATGCACGTAGATGAATATAGACCTGTAATGCAAATGCATTTAAGTATAATTAGCATTACTATTATATTGAAATATAACAAATAATATTATATACGTACTTGATTTTCATCCGTTTTTTCCGTGAAGCTGCCATTGTCTCCCGGTCAGCCGTCTCATTTGCCGCCGACCTGAAGTTACACGCGTGTATTAGGTTAGCAGTCACATGATCAATGACCCAACAATGACGTCACGAAATTTGCGACGTCATAAGATCGTTCTCGACTTATTAAAATTTCACAATTATGTATATTATAATGTAGGCCAGTGTATACCGTATATTTAGAGTCATTGATCCCGGTGACGTATATTTGCTAAAAGTTGAGTTCCTCTTTTACGCCTGTCTTAGAGATTGACAAATAACGCGCATTTATTTAATTTATGGGTTTGTACTTAATGTTAGGAAATCTAGTGAATCCTTGGCCTCTGTTACAAGGATGCACACAACAATATTAGCAGGTGATATAATACCTGTATTAAACAAATTAAATGACTCAATGTTAAAATTACTTAAAAGTATTCATGATAATCCTCCGTTTTAATTAATGTTAAGAGCTGAATGAGTTGATACATGTAACATCATCTGGAACCGCTCTGCTTAATGAACAGCAACATCTCGGGAGCAACATCCTTAATAATTTGTATGTGCACAAAATATGTATTTCTAATCTAAACCAAACATTATGTTAATAGGGGCAATATCCATATCCATTAAAACCACATATGTTAGATAAGCCTGCTGCTTTGCTTTGAAAAGTAACGAAACTTCCATGTTTAATACCTGAATATAACTACGATGGGCGCTTACTAGAACCAAAGCTAAATATATTCAATTTTTAGGCACAGTGACATTAACCTTGACCTACCGGCAGGGGCGTAGCTGGGCTGATTTTCAGTGTACTCAAACGGTATGCTAGGGGGGTCCGGGAGCATGCTTTCCCTGAATTTTTTTATCTCTATAAAGCCGTACGTGCATTATAGAAAAGTTCCAGAAAATATCATAGTGCAAAATATGGCGTGATAAACTCGGATATGATGCCATTACGCAAAAATAAAACATCGACGGCTCTTGAAATTGCTTCATATGCACAAAGGATAGGGTTAAACACATAACAAATGCACCTTTCAAATGTCAATGGTATACTTCAAACCAATCAAAAAGTGATTGCTATACATCTACAAGCAGTATAACAAAACATCATTTCTAACTGCAATCTCTGAATATTTACTGATTGCAATGTTCGTCTTTAAATAACAGCGCAAGTCTCCTATTTTGATTATTAGCAAAAATGTCAACAATCTTATCAGGATCAAGCTCCTTCTCCCTATACACGTTCAGAAGGCCCAAACCAGATAACCTCTCTGTCCCCATAGTGCTCCTCAAATAGATCTTCACCCGTTGCATTATGGAAAAAGATTTTTCCGCGGTTGCAGTGGAAACCGGCATGCCCGTTAGTATTGCCAAGCACGTTCTTTCAGATGGGTAGAGGTCGCTGCTTTCCAGTTTCAGAGCTCCTTGAAGTGTGCTAGGGTCCTCTGGGCGGTGCTCAGCGAGGCCCGCGTCTGTCCACCATTGACGCCATCTTGAACATTGCCGGAAAAAAACATTTTCGTCGACAGGTAAGCTTGCCCTAAAAGCTTGGCATATGCCAGAAACGACGTCACTTGAAAGTCCATCGCTCTAGTTCTGTCAGCAGATGGTCCACGAAAGGAAGATACATGTTTCTCTTCCGAAACAAACTAACATTCTCTGCCGGAACATTTGGACGATTCTGCTGCCTTCCAAAGTGTCTAGGTGCAGACGCCTGAATGTGAATGAATGATCCCATACATATTACTGGCCCCCTCTTATCCCTTTCCACGCATGTTCTCAGTGCGTACACCTGTTAAAATTAAAAAAACATAAATAATAACAACATTCCATCAAATTACCTTACCCTTACTAATCTTAAGAGACGCTATGCGCAAGAAAACTTATCATCATTAATTTATTTGTATAAACATGTATTCAGCTTTTGGAACAACATAAAAGGGACATATGTCTTTGTCTCATTTTTGACAGTTTTTGTTATGATACGCGCCAAGCGAAAAGTACACTCGGACATTTTGGACAATGTCCAGAAAGTGTAGATCAAGGCCGTCTAGCGCGTCCATAATGTTGATAAATATTTGAAAACTGATCTAAAAATATAATATGCCTTCTTCGACTTATTGGCGAACAATTTGGTTCCTGTTCAGACTGTGTGGATGCAAAGGCTGATCTAGGCCACACTGGTCGCAAAATCCCGAAAATGTCTGAGTGCCCTCTTTCCCATGACATAACTGAGTTATTTAACACAAATGTATATGCACTTATATGACAATATTTTGAATCTTTATTAGAATTAAATAAAATTTAGCTAATTTACCTAGTTTAGTGAGAATATCAATGAATGCGTTTGCCAGAACCTCGCCTGTTGTACTAGTCGTGCTCGAAAAACCCAAAAATTCCTCCCGAACGGTCGACGTCGTCTTTGCCACGAAGCGAACACACAGCGACATCTGTTCAATGGTCGCGGCGTCTGTAGCTTCGTCAGCCTTAAATCCAAACACACCTGCATCATTGCACTCAGCAACCAGGTCATCAGTTATGATTTCACCGCAGATGGATACCAACTCGTTCTGAATCTGTGGCGAAGTATACTTTGATCTAGGGTTGCATGTGTTTAAGTGTTCAAATAGAACATGGTTGTACTTTGCCTGGTAGTGTAAGAGCACCCTAAATTTGCCAAATTCATCCTGGTGGCCACACAAGGCAATATTCTGTTTCCCACAGAAAATAATTGTCTCTACAATGCCACTAAGGATCTTTCTATTCTTTTCAACCATGGCGTTGTACTGTGATACTAAACTACGCTCTGTATCTTTTTGTTTCCCTTTTGCAATGGCGATGAAATTTTCAGCTGCGATTAATTGGTCATTATGAGACTTGCGCCGGTCTACAATTTTACTCATGTTGCACCAATCTGTCAGGGGAAAATTGTTCAACACTTGGCTTCGACCATCTTTGCTTGCAAAGACGTAACATGGTGCACAGAATATACCATCTGAAGATAGAGAATATCGCATCTAGGTGTTCTTTTGAAACCAGGCTGGTTGCGATTTTTTTAAGGTGCCACCGCTTATCCTGTAACAAATTCAACAATAGTTATGGTAAATAAAAACGACATAAAAATACATGGCGGTGGTAGGATTCGAACTCGCATCGCTAGATTTCTAGTGTTCCACTCTTACCACTGAGCCATATAAGCATGAGTGACACGAAAAATTAAATCGATATAGATCTATAATCAAATGCTTGATATAATTTCACAAAAACATCTTTTCAATATTTGTTCTTGTTTTAATTCAACATTGTAATAAAAAATAATAATAGATCTGCAATCACTTTTATGCCACAGTAACTCAAAATTTCATGGACGGGTAGATCTTGTGATAACATTGTGGTTAAAGGCGTAAGTTTAGCGACAATTCATTGTTGCATTTATTTTTCAGTTATTTAAAATAGAAATCTACCTTGAAGGCTATATGAAATGAAGCACGTCGGTCCATTCCTTTGTCAAAAGACCTATCTTCGAATCTTCATTGATTCCGAAATCAGCGGCAAAAACATCACAATACGGCGGGCTATGTTTATCTGGCATTTTAAAGACTGTCGCATAAAAAACTTTTGGATACAAAGGGCGTAATTAAAGGGATCTTTTCACGCTTTGGTAAATTGACAAAATTGAAAAAAGTTGTTACAGATCCGCAAATTTTCGTTTTAGTTTTGATATTTGTGAGGAAACAGTAATACTGAACATTTACCATGCTCTAATATAGCCATTATATGCATCTTTTGACGATTTTAAAACCTAAAAATTATAAAGCGTTGCAACGCGAAACGATTGAATAATTTGGAGAGTTCTGTTTTTGTCGTTAAATTTTGTGAAACTACGAAGATTGCTTATATAAGGTATAAAATACGTCAAGAATGTGTACTCGGCGGAATAGCTCAGTAGGCTAAAGCGCTTTTACTTCAGGACTCTGGCAAGACTCCAGGGGTCACTGGTTCGAAACCTGCTCCGGGCAATGTTCATTTCCTTTTTTTAATTTTATTCTTGATTTTTTACTGGTGCTTTTACGATCCAATGTTAACATTTATCAATATAAAGCATTTAATGAATAAGTTAAAAAATGCCAAAATCTGTGAAAAGGCCCCTTTAAGATAGGTCTACCAGCATCTTAAATAATTACCTATTACTTGTCTTAACACAGTTTGTGCCCCGTTGATCGCATACGATAACAGTAGGTTAGTGTTAGTTTTTTTCAAGTGAATGGGGGCAAATCGCAAATAATGAATTAATACCCGATCTTTAAAACATGTGACTTTTGTCAAATATTACTGACTTTATTGAATGCCTTAGACCTTACCCCCCCCCCCCCCCCCCCCCCTTAGGTTTATGTTTTTATTGCATTTTTCAACCACTTTATTTTTCCATTTATTCCAACGAATTGTACTCAAATGAGTACTTGAGTACGCCTGTCTACGCCGCTGACCGGATCCCAAAATCAGTCTTGGTACAAGGTACTATCCTACCAAGTTTTATGTTGACAGGTCAAACCAACCTCAAGTTATTGAGTGGAAACCATGATACGGATTAATTCCTTATTTTAAGTCACAGTGACCTTGACCTTGATCCCAGAGATCCTAAAAGCAATCCGAGGCGCTGTCTTGTCATTAGCATCCTTTAAATTAAGTTTTGTTACGGTATCTCATATGAAATTGAAATTATTGATTTGAGTGACATTGACCTTGACCTGATGGACCCCAAAATCAATCCCAAGCAAGGTATTGATACAAGGTACTATCTTACCAAGTTTCATGTCAAACCAAAATCACGTTATTGAGCAGAAACCATGAAACGGACCGACCGACAGACCGACAAGTTCACACCTATATACAGTACCTACCCCTTAAACTTCGTTTGTGGGTGTATAAATATCGTTCAGGTGTTTTAAACGAAGGAATAAAAACGACCAAAACGGACCTAGATGCCATTATGACATTATTTCATGTACATGTTTATATATATTTCTCGTCGAGGAACTGGGCGGTTATAAGCCAACAACTTAAAAATTCTTTTCATGATCGCTTATAAAAGTATGGGCGTAAATGGTGCGAATACAGTAGATAGGTTAAGATTCTCAAATATGTATTTTAAATATGTTGATCTCATAATATATAATTATCATTATTATGTTGTGAACAGGTCCCTGGTAAATGTCGAAAGCGGAAAACAAAACTGGTTTGTAATCATAAACACACTGCTACAAAATACGGCTTTTTATCTGTTTGGTTGAACTTGCACAATGTTACTGCCTATTTTTGATGTTCAACGTTGGATGACATAAATGCAAGAACATTAAACTAAAGAACTGCTGTTATTATAATACGTATTTGTGTACATAATTTCAGAATACATACACGTAGGTATGCATGTCAAGAAATAGACCGTAAACAAAGACTTTTTCAAATTTGTTATAGTGCAGATATTGAGAATGAATTTCATTTTTGAATGCAATGTCTATCAACATTTAAGGAACAATTATATTAGACGATACTACATAAACCGACCTATCGTATTTGAAATGTTTAACTTCTTACAACCAAAATCGAGATAACTTTGCTTTACTTTTAACACGAAATGCGAGTGGTTTTCTATAGACGTAGAAAAAATAATGTATGAGTTATTCTGTAATCATTATAGTTTTGAATGTAGTACCGAATGGTTTACAAAAATATTACAGTAAAATGCACGTGCTAAAACCACACCGTAGTGCCGGCTCCGGTTCGGCGAATGCACAGACTTTCAGCTAAATCGAAATTGACGGTTGGTTGAACAATTAAACAATTCTGAAAAGTGGTGTTGATGATGATGAAACAAAGGGAAAACATCTGTTGTTTCAGAATTTTGCGCAATGAGTTATTTGTGGCGATTACAAAATGTTTAAACCTGAGAAAATACCACGAAAACACAAAATGTTCGGCTATCATTCACCTTTTGTTTAAAAATATAATATTATTAATCTTAACATATTCCGTGAAAGTTCTATATTTATTCTGCCATCGTAATATGATTATTATTACTAAAAAGCAAAGCAAAACATATAACAAAGCCAAGATGTAAAAACCAAGAGTGAGGGAGTGTAATGCACGTGTATCTATCTCATCTTGGTATTTTCTGATTGTGTTGCCAATAAGAGTATCTTTTGTGCAAAACAGTGTGAAAACGTGCACTTAGAGAAATATATTAAATGTCATTATAAATTAAATAAATATAATGAAAAAATGAAAAACCTAATGTTACTGTTTATACAATTTCGTATTTTCAATAAAAATAATCGTGATGCGATTTTATCTTCATTCTCACAATGAGAATGCTGTGCCGCTGGGGGAGCTGAAGTTGATTATTTGTATTCTTTATATGCTGTTTCAAGTTTTCTTAGCAATACATCAGACGTTTGTTGCATAATATTAATTCGAAACGAACAGACGTTCTTTCTTTCCACGTTCAGGCATAAACATTGGCGATATTTTAGTATTAACCCGGTTTGTATGTTTATGTTTATGCTTTAGCGAAAGGCCAGTTTTATGACAAAACTTTATGTTGCCTGCATTTTAAAAACATAATGTTTTTGTCCACAAATATCCATACTGCGTAATTTTTATAAAACAATGTTATACTTGTGTTATATGCCTAAAAGTTGAGCGAGGCATACATCCTTCAGAAGTTCGCCTTCCGACAATCATACAATTTAAATGCATAGAAAAAAAGAAAATTACTGCCTCTCTATTCACAGAATAGGTATAAACCATGTATTGCTACACGAATTACATAAGCATCTCTCTCACTCTCCCTCCCCCTCTCCCTCTCCCCCTCTCCCTCCCCCCCCTCTCTTTCTCTCTCTCTCTCTCTCTCTCTCTCCATTTTCATTTACATTTCTTTACGCATGCTCATTTACAAATGTGAAAAAAATATGTACGGAATTACAAAATGCAAATATATAGAAATAATCGAGAGATTAGTAGTAGCAATACATGGTTTATACCTATTCTGTGAATAGAGAGGCAGTAATTTTCGAGATTCTTTTTATCCGCAAGTCGGTGCTATGATCCCGACACGATGATCAGTTTTATTTTAAAGCATGATTAAAATTGCATTTATTATTACACGATGTCCCTTGAAACCCGTTACAAACTGACACTTAGGCCATTAGCAGCTGCATGGACAAATTGTGGTTATGCGATGCTCAACGCAGAATCTTTCATGGAGTCTTTACGAGGTGGATTTTGTCATGTTTATTACTTTTTTCACAAACGTTTATAGTAAACGAAACATAGAAAATAACAGTGTGTTAATTAAACAGTATACCCTACTTATCAGTATTAACATAATTATGAAGGGGTAATACAACATGTTGAATATTTAAAATATGTTTGAACCTATCGAAAAAGTAAACCTTCCCCGTAAAAAAAAGTCGTTTAATCAATAATTTTGTAATTTATTTTCAATAAAATCTATACATCTAACCAATAAATACATAGCTTCTGTTTCCCATATAAAAATAAAATTAATTGACAACATTAGCAATTGCGTTTGTATAAGAACATTATGAGAGGAGGTGACTATGTAAAATGTTATAAACTTCAGTGTTCAGTTATAGCCTTATTGCGATTGTTACTTATTATAGGTTTTGTATTGGATTACATGTGCACCTCCGTCTGCAATTTATTCTACATGCATCTTGGTTTCGAAATAGAACAGACAGTATTTCACAAATATGCCCAGTTGAGCACGTTTCACGAGGGTTACCCTCTTTGACGCACACTATTTCGACCCCGGGGCGCATTTATATCCCCAACGCGCACATTAATGTGTCTGTGGTACTTTGTTCTACCGAAAAATATAGCTTTGAGACACCTCTGACTAGCCTAACAATATTTCAATAAGAAACGGGCTAATAATCAATGCAATTTTTTTTAATCGATTTTTGGACCCCTATCAAACATTTTTCAACTGTTCTTGAACATTTTTTGCGATATATTCTTAAATTCACCAACATCTTCTTAAATAATATTAAGTATATTTCGAAAAAAACTCACAACATGTTCTCAAAATGGCCTTTTTAGGCCCAAAAATAACCTTAAGAACGCACATGGCGCGCTTTATTACCCTCCCTGACCCGGGCCAACACCTTCCTAAATATGCCAAATATTCCGGGTCTAGACATGAGAAATGTAGAAAAGTACATTGTATTATGGTGAAAAAATGATAACAGCACCCGAGGGTAGGTCACTTTGATCCTCCTTAGCCTACCCCCGGGCAAATATTTAGGTCAAAGTTTTTATTTTGTCGGTCGTCCTTTACAAATCAAGTCTACCCTGATTAGACAGCTCCTCAGGAGTTTGGAGCACATAGCCCCTTGCCGTTAAAATAACTGCTTTGTAACAATCAGGCAGCGATATATCATTGTCATTTTCCTAAAATATACAGTTAAACCTCGAAAATCAGAACTTTGGAAAACGAAGTTTTCGATATTCCATTGAAAGATGATTACTAAATACGGCATTTTAGCATTGCAGAACGCTCCATTAAGTGAGAAAACATCACACAATAGGAGTAATTCATTTTTTCATGTGGAACGATTGATATATTTTCCTAGATTGCTAGCACGATAAGCCAAACAATTAAAACGGAATTGATATGCGGCGGTGGCTCAGTGGTCGAGTGCTGGATTTAGGATCGAGGGGTTCTGAGTTCAAATCCTGGCTTCACCACCGTCCATGTTGAAAGTTCTGGTTAGTAACCATGGAAATCAAAGGCTAAGTATTGGTTTCAGAATACCCAGGAAACATGCCTTGCGTGTATCGTTGCTATACATCAAACTTGTCGTAACTAATCATAGGATCTCTTCGCAAAAAAACATACCGAAAAGAAATACATACACTTGTTTTATCGTTTATTTTCAGAAGAATATATATTACTAGGCGAAATATAAAAAGTAAAAGTTACACAGTATAAACTCGAAAGGAAGATTACCAAGTTACAACAAGAAGATGAGTAAAATGCATAAAAATCTAGAATAAAGAACATACGCTAACTATTTCATGTAAGCAGTTACTCGTACATTTATTACAGGGTTGTTTTCTACTTTGTCTGATCTCTATCAAAAGGATAGCAACAACATTTAAACAAGTGAATGGAATTCTTCAGTGAATCGATCATTGACTGTGTGTAAATTGCAATATAAAACTCAATACGTCAATGTCCCATTTCGGTTTATTGGGAAACGGCAGGAGTTGTCTACTATATTGCATTTAAATAAAAAAGTAAACGCAAACTAATGAAAAAAATAGCACCCGTGATGTTCGTCCTTGAACATTTGGTATATAACGCTTAATTGGTTTAATAATGCGGCTGTTTTTAAAGAACTCAACAATAAAGACAGACACACGCACACGACTAAAATAAAAACTGATAAATGACAACGCAACTTATATGAAAAGGAATGAAACGTAAACAAATAGAGATATGATAGAAACATGACCTAAAAAGTAAATACACAGGAAACACACAATAAGTGACGTAGTTTAGAATCACAACAGTAAACCTTTTTTTAATAATTAAAATAATACCCTTTTTTAATATTTAAAATAATATTTTTTTATTCTTTGGTGTTCTATTAATTACGTGTACATCGCTCAAGGCTAAATGCGTAATTTCAAATAATTTACAAAACCTTCAATGTCTCACTAATGATAGTAAAGCATGTTTTCCCAAACCGTTAAGTTTTTATGCCCCCAAAGGGTGGAATATAGTAACTGAATCGTCCGTCCGTCAGTCTTTCCGTCAATCCGTCCGTCCCCATTTTGGAATATAGCTGGATCGGGTACTTTTGTCACTTTCTGTGACCAACACCTGTTTTAATAGCATTACAAATCATTAAGTAATTTATAATCACTCCACTAACGAGTGCACATGTAAACTGTTCAGAAATGCATTTGTTTGCATATTTGGCAATATTTGGCGAAAAATGCCTTCCCTTTTCATATTTTCCTAATGTATATCTTTACAAATATTGCATTGTTTAACTAAATTAGAAATATGCAAATAATTCGGAGCTCCTGTGATTCTAAACTCTTTCACAGAATGTATAATGGAATGGACCAAGTTAAGTAGACAATCTTAGCAACATATATATTATTATTATCATCATCATCATCAAAGGATTTGAACTGATTCATTGAAACTTGACACATGTATCGAAATTTGGTTTTTCTTTTTTATTATTTAATATTTATATTTGAACAGAACTTGTGTTACAGGTTTTTAAAAATCTGAAAACCTTCAATTACTTTAGGTAAAATACACAACATTGCAAATTACGCACACAAAACAAGTTTTATCAACAGCTAAATTGTGTATATACTATAAAAATAAGTGTAATGTACTCTTTTTAGTAATTTGTACATGTATTATGATGGCTTTTTAGTATTCTGGTAAATGTACACAACATACAACTTTGTATTTATGATTTACATTTAACATTACAGTTTGGATTAAGTAAGTCAGTTACAAAAAATGTACATAAACTTAGCCGTCTTATGATCATACTACACTATTCTCGATGAATACACAATACGTTTTAGAGGTCACTCCCTATTTTGTAAAACAATTTCTTTGATTTTAAATGCAAGGGGAAGCTGGTGGTATCGTGAGGTAAATATATATAACCTATCTACTTATATCAGAATATAAAAAATCATCGTAGAACTGTGTTCATTTACCGGACTGTGGTGCGCAATCTGGCTTAGCCAAATGCGCAGTAACTTCATTATTATTCAACGTACAATAACAAGTTTAGGGTTACGGGTTACACAAGTATGATGACTTTTTAACTGTCCATGTTTAATCCTGGTATGTAAAACTTGTTTTGAATTGATTGAATGATTGTTGTGTTCTTTACTTGGTCTCTGGTACTAAATCTTGCAAGTCTTAATTTCCCCTCATCAGCGCTTCCGCACTCTGGACCGCATCCATGTACCTGTAAGAATAAAACATTTACGTATCTTAACCTGCAACTTTAATAATAATAATAAATCGTTATCAGCTATAAAACTTTGTTACAATTACCATGAATCTTAATAGTGTTTGATTCGAGCCGTAAAGTTTTGAGTCGGGCCGATTTGTATAAGTCGGTCGCGTTGTCAAGTAATTTTGAAAACAAGGCACACGTCTGCACGTCTGTATATCCCGTCATCAGTTAATTATTTAAGTATAATTGTATATAATTGATTGCCTAAGCTTAAATACATCACTGTAATCTTTTGATCCCTATTCATAGTATGAAGTATAAATATTGACAATTTACGCTTTATTCCCACGAATACTCAGTTCAATGATAATTATATTGATACCAATATGAATCGTTAATTGTGAGGTACCCTCGTTATTGCCATTGTATTGACAGCTTTCCCATGTTCTGCATATAATGTGTTAGTGCGCATAGTGGACATATATTTTGTTCTCGATGTCGTGGCCTAAAGTTATTCAATCATCGAAGCATGACAAAGGGAGTTTTACGTGGCAGGTTTACCGGTATAAGATCATGATTTTTGACGCAATGAGATGCCTTTAAGAACAAAGGATTTGCGTTAAAAGACTGATATTCGCCTTCTACCATTTTTTGCTTAATTTTTGTCGAAACGTATTGTAATATCAGAAAGGTGAATCAGCGCATAGAAAAGACGTTAGATTGGCCAAAACATGTTTCGGATTT
Source organism: Dreissena polymorpha (assembly GCF_020536995.1). Taxonomy (NCBI): domain Eukaryota; kingdom Metazoa; phylum Mollusca; class Bivalvia; order Myida; family Dreissenidae; genus Dreissena; species Dreissena polymorpha. Next base: position 20,070,672 of record NC_068360.1, read on the forward strand.
GTTTCTGTTTGTTTCAATAGTCAGATGTAGCAAAGAAAAGTTGCCATTATACCGACCCTATTTGTTGGTCAACAACATACTTTTGGCATTTACGTGGGAAGAAAGCTTTATAATTGTTAATTGTAGCCTTTAAAATTCAACTATCCACCATGATATGCTTAGAAAAATAAAACACTATAAAAACTCTGCACTATAAAAAAACGAGTAACTGCAAAACTACTGTACATTTAGTACCGTGCAACGGAACGCGTGCTTTTTGTACGTAGAGATATTGCCATCAAATCCAACCAGCTAACATGCATACTCAGTAAAATAAGTTGCCCCTAAAAGTTTTAAATAGGCTACGCTCTGTTCCTTAGCTTGTATCAGCTGGTGTTAATTACATGTCAACATTTGAGAGGCATATTCAAATATTATTGCCGCTTTGTTTTAATGCCATATCTGTTTTTATCACCTAATTAAAAACACGTGCGCATAGATGCATGCCACATTTCTGTCGCCATAATATGTATACCAGACACAGATAATTGAGATTCCAGGGACCTGAAAGACCCAATTTGTTGTCGCCGGCTGTATGTTTATAGATTATTCTGAAAACTGCATATTGTCATGAACTGGAACACAAGACCCATACGTATACTAAATTTGCACAAACATGGCGCATTACATAATACATGTAATCATAACCTACAGAAGATGCGTACGTAAAACACGGCTAAACTTTAAGTAAGTCAATCGGTGTCAGAATGCATGAAGTTGATAATAATTCTTTGAAAATATATAACTACTGATTTCAACAAAGAAAAATGTATGCATATGTCCTCTGAATAAAATGATTTCCTATTTTTTCAAACAATGACACAGGAAACACAAACGTGTTCGGCCTTAGCTCACACTGTTGCAAACTTTACTAATGAATCCACTGGATCAATGTACACCACAAAACAATCCTTGTAAATGGTCAATTTTAACACGTATGCGTTTATCAGGAAAATAACGCAGAATTTTAATGATACAGCCCGACTACAAGTGAATAAAACTCGGGTTTGCTTGAAATATAGCTTGAAACATTTGGAAGAAAAAAATCTATGTCTGTACGATATCACACCTTAATTGGTCTTCGAATAGATACATTTTAACTGTCAAATTAGACTGTCTCTTTAACAGTAGCTATGCACAGCATACATAATTAAATATTTTAAATCATTCATAAATATTTCCATGAAGCCCTAAATTATTTGGATAATTTTCAGGTTGATAAAGTGCCTTTTAAGGTTTTCTTGAACAACAACATGGAAGTGGTCTATGTATCATTTTTTCCTATTTCATATTTGTCAAAACGCACGTGGACATATTAATTAACCACCCTCTGAGTGTCAGATCAATATCACGGCATGTCATTTGATTTTGATAACCTCTTCAAAATAAATATTGGTGAACTTTGTTTGCGCACACACATATGAATCACATTTTTTAATTGAATTTACAATGCAGTTTTGAATCCCGAACAGCATTTTGTTTAATGCTCCGAAATCAAACAGTATCAAAGAGCGTTCATGTTTTGTGTTTAGCATCATTCATAACCTGATTATTAAAATAATGACCGAGGGTCACAATTAGCCTGCCCGTGGTGACTCCAATACTGCTAGGCGCTATATGTTTAATCGTATACGGAATATTGCGTAGATCGACTCATCCTCACGCACACATCTATGATTCTAGTAATCATTATATATACTTGTATAACGAGAAAACGTATACGACGTTACATGCACTATTTTTTTAACCAGACATGTTTTGCATATCCTCGGCTTTTCAGTGGCGTACAAATCTATATAATCATATAATTATAATACATATATGTGTGTCAATATTGTGAAAGTTCAAGTTCAAGTTTCATTACCCTTTACAGAACGTTAACTCAAATGAGCGTTATACGGCCTCTTTGGCACATTTTATAATTGAAATGGAATTTATTATGGTAAGAGAGACTACATGTACAATTAAACTGGTCATTGCCTCGCATGATTGCTACGTTCTGTGATTAATAATTTAATAGTTAGAACTTTAATGTGTTTTCTTTCTTTCAAATATATGTGTATGTGTGTTGCATAACCATTCATGGATGTACTTCCATTAACGTGTAAATACGTTGATTATAATTTGCAGTATAATATATTTATTATACATGTACTTAATCTCAATGTTTGAATAAAAGATTTTCATCCAACCACGTAATTGCAAAGTCTCTGAACTTTGATAAGTGGACGATAGAGGACATTTGGCGGTCTACACACTGACAATTGGGGAGCATTATGTGTATATTCTTCTAAGGACATCAGTTTATTTACACACCAGCGACTGAGGAAAGGGTGTGTATTTTGAAAAATGGAAATTTGTGGTGTTATACACAACCTACACACACTTACTGAAAAAAACCGTCAAGTTTTTTTATCGTTTTTGTATTATTTCTAACATTTTGAGACATATTTGCATTTATGTCAAATGGAACGTCCTCATTTGCCAAGTTTGTCCCCAATCGCTGCAGTGTTAACTGATTCAGGTCCTCAATAGAAGGTGTTTGAGAGAGCACACGCACACGCACACACACTCATAAACACAAACAATAGATTAGACCTGCGTTACGATAAATGCGAAGCATAATGGGTCATTAAACACACCTTACATTTTGCCAATAGTTTTTTCAAACAATGTTCTAGTAAGTAACTAAAAACTAACAACAAATCGATGTATTTTAAATACTTGTTCTATTTTAATGCACACTTAACATGCCTATATAATTAATGTTTCCAAAAATAACATTGTCTGTTTCGATATTGATTAACTTTCGATTATACTTTAATCTAACTTCCATGAAGTTTCCACGGGTTTGATGCATTTGAATGTAATTTTTTAAGGCTAAGGCACGATGAAATGAAATAAACACATATATCAACTGCATTTCGAATTGATTTTAAAAGTCCTCTACAGTGTAGAGAGTGTTTACTTTAGCCATATAAAGAAACATTACCGCCATTTTTCCAAAGATTATGAACCCTTTTAAAGATCAGGCGAGACATCATTGGATCAAATATTCTGAGCAAAATGCATATTGATTGGGTTACGTTTGACTGTAAGAGTGCCTTTTCTTCAAACTCCAAAACCCAAATGACCTAAATTGTGACCAAAGATAACCCAAATCATCTATTTTTGAACTCAGTCAAGATATCTTTACTTCCTCCGACCGTCCGTTCATCCGTACCTCATTGTGTCCCGCATTGCTTGCGAATCATCACTCCATAAATTCATACAATAACAGAGTTCAAAACCCCAATCTATGTAATACGGATTTACAGGGTAATTGCCCCTTAGTCTTATGCGTATGATTACTTCATAACTTCATAAAAAATGACGGTGTTTAGGGCAATACCTCTCTGTGCTGTATGAACAGCGTTTTTTCCCTTTGTTAATTGCTAACGTTCAAAGAACAGTATTGAACAATATAGGTACACACAATACATATTCAGTGGAAACAGCAGCTAATAATAATAATAATAATAATAATAATAATAATAATAATAATAATAATGATTATTATTATTTTATTTTTTTTAATTAAATTGATTAAATTAATAATAATAATAATAATAATTATAATAATATGTTAATGCTGCATCTTGACACGGAATTGTAGATATGATTGACAACCGGATCGACATGTTGGCGGCAGGCCTCTTGTTAGTTATACTAGATGAGTTAAATTCGGAATCATCTTCAAAAGTTTTGGAAGACTCTGCAAGGATATCTCAATACAAATTTATCCCAATACAAAGTTATCCCAATACAAAGATGGCCCCAATAAAAAGATACCATTAAGAAAGAAACCTGAACGTGGTCGCTGTGGCACAATTTGTTAGCGAGTTAGGCTGTTAACCGAAGGTAAGCGGAATCGAGCAAAATAGGGACTCTTTTTTGCTTAAATGTAACTTGACAATTAACTTGACATTTAACTTGACACTAAGTTTTGTTATCTTAATGATACGTTGGTGTCTGTGGCATCAGGTTCTCTTACCGTTAAAGTATCATATTCTTGATTTCTTGTTCGAAAGAAAAAAATGTTTCGGATTCGCAAATTTTCGTTTTAGGTATGATATTTGTAAGGAATCAGGAATACTGAACCTTTACCATGCTCTAAAATATCCATTATATGCATTTGTTGACGATTTAAAAACTTGAAAATTATAAAGCGTTCCAACGTGAAACAATTGAATAATTTGGAGAGGATTGCTTTTATAAAGTATAAGTACTCATTGTATGCGCGCATATGGCCGAGTGGTCTAAGCGATAGACTTTTACTCCGTGGGTAAGTGGTACGAACCCAGTTGAGAGTTACTTTTTATTCTTTCTTTAATTTCATTCTTGTTTTTTTACTGGAGCTTTTTAGATCGAATGTTTAAATTTATCAATATAAAGCATTTAATGACGAACTTCAATACATGCCAAAATCTGTGAAAAGGTCACTTGAATTCAGACAGACACGTTTCTCAACGGACCTGAACCGAGATCAAACTCGGCCGAGATTATATTAAAACAAATGTTCTTAGCAATTTTCATGATGACGTGGCATGTAACTTCTAGGATGTCATCAATGTCTCATAAAAGCCATATAAGGAATACCGCATCGTATGACGTTCACACGGAAACGTCCTATCTGATAAACATACATTCTGGTGAACTATCCTTCATATTATATTTGAAAACACAAAACGGAAACCTTTTTATAACACGTGGTTAACTATTATAACGGCAACTGACCAACTTGAAACCGGTTAAATATAATGTTTTTATTACAAACACACACACACAACGCAAACAATAGATTAGACTTGCGTTACCGCCTAGGAACGATAAATGCATAGCATTATGGGTTTAAATTCATTGCATGGACATCACATTTGGTCGGGAGTTATTTAAACGATTTTTTAAAGGGGGGGGGGGGGGATGTGTTCTTGCTCAACGTCCTTACAAAAAATTCTTAGATATTGTTTAAATAAAATTCATACAGCAAGCAAGATACAACAAATCTATACACAGTGTCTACACTTTTCTCCAACCTGACAAGATTACGTAACTTGAAATTTCATTGATGTTGATCATTTGTGATATTGTGAATCGATTCGATTTTTTAAACCATAAAATGCGTATTCAAATATAAAAGGTGAGATTATAACGGAATGCAACTAAAGCAGCTAAACCAAACTTATATTGCTTTTTTGAAATATGAATTTCATACGTTTTATTTTCACAGTAAAAAAACATAAAAACAGTCTGACACCGAAGCTTATACTTGTGCATATTATCAGTTGAAGAGTATCTTACGTCGACATTAGCATGATTTAGGGACTTCCTCCACATTAAAATGCAGTACATTTAATACAAGTCGGTGGCTTATTTAGTTGTTATTTCGTATCTACATGACATAATGACCTTAGGGAAATTCTGTTTCTAAAATACAAACACGAACAAGATTAAAAGTTGGCTCATCAAATTATTTTCTATGTGGGAGTGTTTTTTTTAAACATTGGTTGGTTTGGTACTGTTTGCAGAGAAAGACAACAGCGATCAACGTATCTTGATTGAAAGCAATGCAGATAAACAGTTCATTGATCAAGTTCACAAGTAAAAAGACATATAGGAAGCAGTTACTTGATCTCTTCAGATTCAAGAATTTGTTCCAAACGTTTATGTTTCTTTCATTATGATATAGTGAATTAAAAGGCCGCTGTGGAAACAGTTCACATATAACATTAAAAAGAGATTTCTATTCAAGATTAGAAATGTTTGACATGGTTCACGGCCATGTTTCGGCGAAATCATGTTGATATGACATTACGTGATATGAAACCTTGCATAACATATAAATGTAAGAGAAATACAATTTTGTGAAATTTAGTTCTATAACACGTTCTGTTGTGGGTGCGAAGACATCAAATTAGTTGCATTGTATTTTGTGTGTTTAACAGAGACATATTAGCTTGTACTCACCATGCAGCTTCAGAAGAAGAGTTTGTGGTTATTGCTGCACGTGATTGTCGCCACGTGTGCAAGAGAGCTATCGAGCCCGATATGCTCGAGATATGACTACGAGGAGCGTTTATTAGAAAGAGTCCTTAGAAACGAGCTGGCTCTAGAAACCACTTTGAATGAAATAGTGAAAACAAACACCAAAGTTGTGGATGCGTTAAAGCAGTTAGAAGATGGAAAAGCGAAAATGGAGACAACGTTGGCAGTTATGAAAAAGAAACAAATCGCAATGGAATCTAGACTGGCAGACTACATTACCGATTCATCTCTTGTAATGAACACTACGTTAGACGCAGCTGTGGTCGCAATGATTGAAACTTTGTCTGGGGTAAAAGAAAATGCCTCGTTGACGTTACAGCATCTCGTGAATGAAGTCCGCGTTCTTAAAGGTAAATATGCGAGACATATGTTATTATTAATTGTGTTTATTATTTGAGAAGACGAGTTGAATGTTTATTTAAAAAATGTATGAATTCGGTCATTGAAGTCCGAAAAATCAAACTTGTTACTTGGTACAGAGCAAGTCATACGAGTTAGATGACTCTTGTTGAATGCAGTGTGATATATATTTTTTCAAGAGTACATAAGAAAATCGTGACGCAACTATATGAAATAATTATAAATTCACACGTGATTCAGGTAATATACAAATATATTATTTATTAAAACTTCAAAAATATGCTAACGAAAGTTGAATAACGACATCCTTTTACGAACGAAAATGCAACTCTTTCTAGCTCATCTCAGCACAACTAGGTCATTATGAGCTTTTGTGATCACTCTCTGTCCGTCGTTCGAAGTCCGTTGTCCGTCGTCAACATTGGCCTTGTTAACATTGAAGAGGCAACATTTATATTCCATGCTTCATGAAAGTTATTCAAAACATTTGCCCCAACTATATCTCGACCGATATAGAAAGTGCGTCAGGTGGAGTAAATGTCATTATGTAAGATTAAAGAAAAAATTTGTGAACACACAAAAAGCTATGGTTTTTACCCAATCATCATATATTGCTCATATATATTTTCCTTAAGATTTATCTGCCAAGTATACTCTGCCAGGTTTGTAAATTGTGTTGATTCGTTAAAAACTATCGCCGCCAAAAGGGAGGTGGGAAGTTTTCCTGATATGGCCATAGTTTAACATTGTAATCAAATTTCTTGCAAAACTAAAACTTTGTAAACACTCTAGACTATCTTTTGTTTTGCTTATTGAAAAGCGTGGGTGTATTAAGGTTTTTGATTATGTCTTCAGTTGAACTCTCTAACCATTCTTAAAGTAACAATTTGTGCTAAATCAACATTGCGCTTGAACATGTCTTCTAATGACATCTGAGCAGGTGAGCGACCTAGGCGGGTTGTTTTCTAATCTGTAGGTATCGAACTGAGCAATCTAATAAAATGTCTTTGAATTATACACAGCGTTAATTAAATAGTGAATCCGTTCCCGAAAGTTTCGTAGCATCGTCCCATTCGACAATATGTACGAGATTACATGGACTTTTGCCCCGATATTCTATTTTTGATTCTTGAAAGATACACTTTTTTTCCTATATAACATACAAAACATGGTCTTGTAAAATAATTTGAAATATGACTATAATTATAATGCTAGACGCAAGGTGCCATTTCTTGTCATGATGAGAAAATAAATTTTGTACAAACGTCAGTACTAGAATTAAATATTTTTTCTTTTCTTTTGTTTTCGTAGATTCAGAAGACGCTTGTTACATCCGCACTATCCAATTCGATATGTTATATTAATGTAGCAAAAATGGTTATGCTGACGCCTGATGATCATGAAAACGTATATACTCTTGCATTATGAATGTATACATTGTGTAATTATGCGTTTAAAAAAAAATAACAAACGTTTTTTTGGGGTCTTATTAACCATGGTCGTATTAAGTTTCTTACACTATGCAGAATACAATTAGGTGTTGCTGAATACATCTAATTGATACTATTCAGTCCACATGCGATATGTGTCACGTACTATAAGTTCAATATTTATATGTAAATTTTTATTTTAAACTGTTGTCCATTCGAGCAATTATATATTGAGAATTTCTCTTATTTCCGGTTACTTAAATACACATAAAATGTATCATTTCGTTGTAATTTGTAACAAAAAAAATGTCAATCCTTATTTACTGATGTCCTTTGATCTGTTGTAGTCTTTTCATTAAACATAATTACCCAGAGATATGATTGCGTTATAAATAATGTTTATTCATTATTAGCTTGAAGAAAATTTCATTATTTCAGATCAGTTAAAAGTTCCTACAATCTACTTCCGTGCACGCATTACTTATACTACAACTATACAACAATACCAGGATGTAGTCTTCCCGACTGTGGAGGTCAACGAAGGGCAAGGTTATGATCCTGCAACTGGAAAGTTTACTGCCTCCGGCCCTGGAATGTATTTTTTCTCGGTTCAATACTGTAATCAATATAAGACACCTGCTTATCTTGAAATCGTTCACCAAAGCAAGACAATACAAAAGTCTTCATACTATGAAAACAGCGGAAACTATCCATGTGTTACTATGCAGGCATCTACATCGGTTGCCTTGGGAGACCGGATCTGGGTGCGTGCAACATCTACGAGCGCGTTGTATGCAGATTCATACAGATACAATTCTTTTTCTGGAATATTGATTCATGTTTAACAAACCTATAGAAGACATTGAATGTGTTCATGTTGGCGGCTTGAATGGTTTTGTTCGTCAACTCTTATTTGTCCCGGCTACAGTTTTCATACGTTCTTTTGTTCGGTTGGCTTGAACTCTCTTCGGGTACTGTTAATCGATTAGGACCTTTTGATTAAAGGCAGGCAATAATTGATGTCACACAGGTTGCAATCATGAAATTTACTCAATCGTAAATTGATTTGAGTAAAACATAACATTTTGTATAAAATCTGGCTTTCGTTTAGACGCATTATTAATATGGCTGAAACGGCTTAATCGCTTCTTGCTTTGCAACCTAGAGAAGGCCCAGGTACCCAATCCGGGTGGATATCTAAATCAGCACTACAAAAAGGGTCAGCTGTAGGAAGTCAAGAGACAAAGAGAAAGTTAAACGTAAAAAAAAAACACAGAACAATATTTAGCATTTTTAAAGAGGCAAAAAAAAACAAAAGTTGAAATTGCCTAAGTATTAGGGAATGCATGTTTTGATTCTAAGTGCGCTGTTACATGTACCCGTATATGTGGTACGTAAAACATAGTGATATAATTTACTATATGATATTTGTTTGATTGAATATTGAACTGTTTTAACATATTGGTTTATAAAAATATTAAGTATATATTAGGCTAATTCAAAAGAAGAAAGTAGTGCGAGTAGTACGGAGTTAAGGCAGTATGAATACTCTCTAACTGGAGGTGCAGATTTATTGCAAACTTATGTTAGTAAACAAAAGTATATTAGAAACCGGATGGCTCGAATTCCGGATGGCTCGAACTATTGTTGTCGGTCCCGACGAGTTCGAGCCAACGGGTTTCGATATATATATATATCGAAACCCGTTGGCTCGAACTCGTCGGGACCGACAACAATAGTTCGAGCAATATATGTATATATATATATATATATATATATATATATATATATATATATATATATATATATATATATATATATATATATATATATATATATATTTATATATATATACAACAAATGCACACTGTTATACCTGTAATTGTATCACAAACTTGTACATACGTCTAATATTAAAAAGCAGATGTCGTCAGTTTTATTTGATTATCACTGAAAAATTAAAAGTAGGAGTTTAGCACGTATTATGTTCGTCATTCATTATTATAACAAGATCAGAAATCACATATCTTCCGAACATCAATTATATGACGGATAAATAAAGCAACTTTAATTCATCTACTCGTTATTTTAAAAATGAAATGGTTATCCGTGTTCCTGCATAAAGACTTTTGTCATAAGCCTGTATAGTTTACCAAATTTAGTATGCATGTATATGTGACCAAAATCTATACATTGGAATGGGCATTTTTATCTCTTAGCGTTAAGCACAGTGTAAATAAATATTTTGATAAAAATGCGAATTTTGTTCCTATTTTTAAAGTGATTTTTTTGCACTTAAATTATACAAGTGTATGCAGTGTTTTACCAAAGACATATATTGGGAACTGCCCCAATCCTGGCAACCATGTTTTTCAAAGGGCCTAAATTATCTGTTTGTAACTCAGAAAAAATGTCAATAGAACAATAATTTAATTATTTGAGAAATGGTCATGATGATCGGGTCAAAAATATGACTGCTAAAGCGTTCGAAAGCTTTTACGGAAGTCACAAACGAAATACTACTCTGCATCCTGACAAAGATGTTTCCAACGAGCAGGATTATTATTACAATTCAGCTAAGAAATGAATAAAACAAATGCCCTGCACAATTTTTATTGTTTGCAAATAAGTTTGACTTCTGGTGTGTTTTAAGTTTTACACAACCCTTATTAGGAAAATTGACCAGCCCCATGCGTCCTTGTTTTTTGCCAGGCCAGTATTTGTTTTAATTTGGGTGAGATATGTTCAACTAAATGATCTGAGAGATTCTTATTGCGCTTTGACTAAGAATTTCGCTTCTTGAAAACAAATGTTTTTCTATAGCCATTTAAGGAAATCTGTCCCGACCCCCCCCCCCCCCCCTGCGTGCATTTTTATTGAAAAGACCACAATAATGTTCAAACTCTGACGAGATTAAACGAATGTTTTGTTCAAGTTTCGTGAAGATTGGGCTCAACATGTGACTTCTAGAGTGATATATTTTAACCCAATTGAAAAAGTTTTGAGTTCGGCCGAGATATCACGGGTACAAATGGTCGGACCACGTCTCGGGAATTTGTATCAAAAAGCGTGAAAACGTGGCATCTAACGTGTTCTCAGGGTATACGGACGAACAGCGACGTAAAAAGTTCGTAACAAAAGCTCAATATAAGAATACGTGATGGACCCAATTGTTTCAATGCTGGGGAACCAAAACAATCCGGGTACGGGTGACCAACAGGGTAACGAGGTGTGCTATAACTGTAAGGACAGTCGTTCAAATCTTCCATTAACAGGAACAGATAACTTTTAACTTATTTAAAGAAGAAAAAAAACTAATATTCACTTTACAATGCAGAATAACGGCCATCATTACCACATAGACTGAAGGAAGGGAAGTAGTTCAACATGCTGATGTGTTGAGCGGCATGCACAGTTATCTTCCACGCAAAAAGCACTTTAAAACTGCTAAATTTCTAAATTTCTTCTTGCGTAAAAAAAAACATAATCACTGACACAAGTTTGAACTAGCGTAATTTCGGTAGCTTTTAATATTTTAAATAAAAAATAGCACTTCTTCTCCGTAATACTTTACAAAAAACCTAAATTCCGCAAACTAAAATGCAAATTTGTTGTAATTAATTCTCAAAGTTTGAACACATATCACAGTTTTTGCCGTTGTTGAAACATGTAACTAAAAATAATCCAAATCAAAATCATATCATTGAAATTGAATGAAAACTACATTAACAACTACAATCATACATATCCGAAATAGAGTGTTAAAAATATTGTGTTCTTGTAAAATTACGGCTAAATTGGTCGGGTACGCTTAAGTAAATTACAATATACCCGGGTACGGAAAATACGCTCAAAGGCATCAGGTCATACTCCGGGGTACGTTTTAGTATATTATCCGTACCCCGGGAACTTTGTAGTATACTTAAGTGTACCCGGGACTCATTAAAGTAGTATCTGAGCCGACAATGGCTTATCTTGATTCTCGCAATTTGTCTACATAAAAGTACCGCGGGTACTCTTACGTAAACTACAATGTACCCCGGGTACGGAAAATACGCTTATAGGCGCGCGGCCATATTCCGGGGTACTTTTTAGTTTATGTTCCGTACCTCAGGTACATTTTAGTATACTTAAGATACCAGGGGTACTTTTATGTTGTTTCTGAGCGGACAACGACAATTCGAGCTTAATACAACATCAAATTGTGGTATACTTGAGAGTACCATGCGTACTTTTAAGTAGTACCTGAGCCGACAACGACAATTGGAGCTAAATTACGACATCCAGTTGTTTCTGTTGCTATATTGTTTTGTTTTTCCATATCATAGTTACAGCGGAAAAGAGGAAAATAAACATAATACAACAGCTTTTGGTATGAATCCACATTCTTTGGAAATAGATCTGCATAGGCAAAAAGTTCCGAAATGTATCTGACAAAAAAATACTTAAACATCACTAAATCCACATGCTTTTATATTACCGTTGACAGGGTTGATACATGTGTATATACCCTCGAGATATAAATCTAACGTTTCAACCCCACAAGCCAAACATCATTACCATGCTTGATAACATTATTAATAATAATATGAAATTAAGCGATTCCATTTGATGAAGCTGCCTTTCTTATCATAGTTTCAATGAAGCAAAGTAATGTGTGAAACTTAAATTATTACAATCTCCCGCGAATCCGTTCTGGAGCCGCATTTCTATTATTGACACGTTTTGGTAAATTGAAAGAAACATTTGTTTCGGATTCGCAAATTTTCGTTTAAGGTATGACATTTGTGAGGAATATGAAATACCGGTACTGAACATTTACCATGCTCTAAAATATCCATTATATGCATTTTTTGACGATTTAAAAACCTGAAAATTATCAAGCATTCTAACGCGAAATGATCGAATACTTTGGGGAGTTCTGTTGATGTCGTTAAATGTATGTGATACTACGAGGATTGCTTATACAAAGTATAAAATGCATCACTCATTGTAAGAGCGCGTACGGCCGAATGATCTAAGCGATAGACTTTTACTACTGGGGTCAGTGGTACGAACCCAGTTGAGAGTTACTTTTTATTCTTTCTTTAATTTTATTTTTTTACTGGAGCTTTTTAGATCGATTGTTTACATTTATCAATATAAAGCATTTAATGACAAACTTCAATACATTCCAAAATCTGTGAAAAGGTCCCTTGAATTCAGACAGGCACGTTTCTCAACGGACCTGAACCTAGATCAAACTCTGCCGAGATTATATTAAAACAAATGTTCTTAGCAATTTTCATAATGACTTGGCATGTAACTTTTAGGATGTTATCAGGGTCTCATTATAACCATATAAGGAATACCGCGTGATGGGACATTTATACGGGTACGTCCTATATGATAAACATTCTGGTGAACTACCGTTCATATTATATTTGAAAAAACTAAAGTTAACTTAACCTTTTCATAACACGTGGTTTATTGTTATAATAATGGCGACTGACCAACTTCAAACCAGTTTGATATAGTATTGTTTTTATCACAAAAACACACACAAGAAACACAAACAATATATATGACTTTCGTTACCGCCTTGGAACGATAAATGCAAAGCATTATGGGTTAAAATTTATTAAATGGACCTCACATTTTGCCAATAGTTATTTAAAAAATATTAGTAACTAAAAATTAACTTAGGTGCACCCAATTGCAAATCAAATAACATACGATATTAGTTTCCATTGAACTACCATAAACTTCACAAAGGGTTGATAAATCGAATATAGCTTTCCAAGACACGATGACGTGAAATACAAACAAGCGTCACCAGCATTTCGTTTAAATTTAAAAAGCGACTTCTTAAGTCACTGGGGGCTGACGAGGTCAAAGCGTAGTCCGTTTCGCTACGACGTCGGGTATATGTTTTACTACGAAAACATTGTTTAAAAACACATGACATCGAGAACGGTTTAGTCGTAAATTGTGTTTAAACATGTAAGATTATGCTTTTCTAATAACAAAACTCTGAATTTAAGCACAATGACATTTCATAGGGCTGTTACATCAAATTATAATCCAAGATGTGTCTGGTTTATGCGGTTAAACATGAAATATACCGCTGATTTATAAAACCGAAGTAAAGTTTCACTTAAAGAAATGCAATTAAGGTTTACAACTGTGTTTAAGTGACACAATTTTACAATTTCCATATTGGTCTATGTATCGTAATGCCACTGGTGTGTTTAGAAATGTGTAGGGTGACCCAGTTATCAGAAATAAAGGCAAAATATTATTATTAGGCATGATCATGTCTCTGACAGTATACGTATAAGCCTCGCTACGACAACGCTTTAGCGTGTATGCGTTTCTCACAGAAGACGTATTGGTTATCTCTCAAAGGCAAAATAAAGAAAAGTGTTTTTGTAATACGGAGTCATGGAATGGCTGGATGTTTCCTTTGAGGAAGAGGTACTAACAACGGCACAACATGATCCGAAGCGCACAGTCGACATGGTAATGCACATTATGATATCATTAAATTCACGACTAGGCCAAAGGAAACGATTAAAATCGAAAGTCCATATATAAGATGACAGTTGAGAGTCAAGAACCTAATGTCGTCGGCCTCAATAAAAATGACGCATCTTCACCTTGTGACAATCCCTTATACGTTCATTTTGATAGAGACCGACGATAGGTTTTCAGCATACGGTACTCTTTATCAAATAACATTCGATTCTCGTTATCCCCAACTCGCTTATCTCGAAACTCTGCTTATGTCAAAGTAAATCCCATGTCCCAACTTTGTTCATTATTTATCTCATACGGATTTTGATTTTAACATTGTATATATCAAAGTGATTTTCTTGAAAATCGGTTATCGTCAACTAATTTTGAGATGAATTTAATGTTCGTATACATGACTTTACCTGTAAAATCCACACCTGTAACAGCCGTAAGGTGTGGAAAGTAGGACCCCAATGGCATAAATCCGCAATTGCATAATCAATATATCGTTGTGAAGGTGTGGCAGTGGGTTTCTGTCACAGGTTATTGTTTAGTGCGTACATGACGGCCGGTAAATTTACCTCGTGTTACAATGCGGTAAAGGCCCAGTCTCAATATGATGCCGGCGGAGCCCCAGTGCGTGATCAGGCATCTACCGGGATGAACCGGGGCCCTACCGGGATGAACCGGTGCTCCACCGGGATGACCCGTGGACGACCGGGGACAACCGGGGCTTCACCAGGAAAGTATTAAAATGTTTAATACCTCCGGGATGAAGCGGGAGTCACCGGGTAGGACCGGTAACGACCGGCGTGGCACCGGGAACAACCGGGACTGTACCGTGAACAACCGGGACGGCACCTTAGCTCCACCGGGGCCCAAACACATCCCGGCAGAGCTACGGAAACGCCCCTGTAGAGCCCCGGTGAATGACGGCAGAGTCCCTTTATAGCTACGTTGCATAAGTAAACCGGATCTCTGACGGTGCCGTCCCGGTTGTTCCCGGTGTAGTCCCGGTTGTTTCCAGTGCCAAGCCGGTCATTGCCGGTCCTTCCCGTTAACTCCTGGTTCATCCCAGAGGTATTGAACATTTGAATACTTTCCCGGTGGAGCCCCGGTTGTCCCCGGTTAAACCGGGGCGTTGCCGCAGCTCTGTCGGGGTCTGATGCCGGTATTTCCCCGGTGATTGCCGGCGTAGTGACGGTATACCGGGGCTCTGCCGGCTTTCACCGGGATCAACCTTTTCGTTTTGATGTTCATGCGCACAGTGAAGCACGGCATCTTTTGCACTGGGCAATGGCAGTCTGCAGTAACTGCAAACTGCATGTGATATGTCCTGAAATGGATACAGAGACTTCGTTGAGCAACCTATACATTATATTTGTACTTCGTTGCGCAACCAATACATACTCTGTGCGAAACCTATACATAAAGCGACTTGTAATTACCTTTGAAACAAAGCATTTGGATAATTAAAACACAGGTTCGTAACCTGTTTTGTTCTTTAAAATGTGTAATGTACACTGAATCAAAGTAACATGTAGTTTTATTTAATTAAAGTTACCGTAATTGGTAATTTTAACAGAATAACCACCTTATGCATTGCTTCAAATCAAAATATTTCGAATTTAGCTCAAAATAAACTTAAAGGTTGCAACTACGCGCATTTGTTATTAGTTTGTTATTTAAAATAAGTGCCTAACATTACTGGATGTTCCGTTCTCTATTCCATAAACACCAGAAAAGATGAAACTCGCCTGATTAAGTAGTGTATTTACACAATGTTTTCGTAGTAAAACATATACCCGACGTCGTAGCGAAACGGACTACGCTTTGACCTCGTCAGCCCCCAGTGTAAGTGTTCACAGATTTTGCTTAAGCCATGTTTGGAAAACATGCTGCTTTTTTAACGGATACGAACCATTTTCAAAATTAGGCTACACGTAATAGGATCAAATATTCTGAGCAAAGTTCATATTGATTGGACAACGGTTGACTTATAAGTGTGATAGTTTAGTTCTTTCTTTTAAACTGCTCAAGTGACATACATTTGGATCACACATAACCCAGATAACCCATTATTGAACTCCAAGATTTCGTCTCCGACTTTAAGAATTGGCGCTGACATAGAATTACATTTAACAAATACTTCTGTGGTTGAAAAGATCCAAATGGAACTTGATATTCTTCAATAAAAAAATGCTTTTTATAGCTTTTGGCAGCTGCTCGGAAAAGCTGTGTTGTAAATAGGATGCCTATGTGTTTATATACTGATGTTGTCTTTGTCAAATATGCGTTAAAATACCACTTTTCATAGTCATGCAGCAATTCTTAATTCCATTATTCCAATTTTCCGTAAATAAAGATTTTCATCGGTAAGAATACAGAATTATAAAAAAAGTATTTAGCTGCATTTTTTTTTTGAAAGTGAGTAGCGCTGTGGATTATTTTTTATTTTCTTAATCTTAAAGCGATACATGAATAAGAAGGAGGCATATAACATTCTATATATATTGTGTTTTCCTGTTTCAATGGCTTTATTGATTCCGTAATATATATTATATACAATAAATTTACAAAGAAATATACATGCAACGACTTAATGGACCATATGTTCTGTGTTTTCACTCAGGTATAACTATCTCAACACAAACTACTACATCTATATTACTATATTCTAAGTTCCACCTGTTTACCTTACATCATTACGTATTAATGTACAACGCAATATTAAGTGATGCTGAACAAAAAAGGGTTGCAGGTTTACATATTCACTATGGTAACAGTTTTTTAACAAAATATTATTCAATTGTGTACATTTGCTTAACGCAATAATTATGGACAATGTGAACCAAATATGCTTCACACAAAAGTTCTTTTTTAAACGAAATCGATTTAAATATGAATCCAAAATGCATACTTAAAAAAATGTTAATTTAAAATACATGTTGCACGTTTCATCAAAATAGTGAAAGTTATAAGGTTAACAGCAGTTATTTTCTATAAATTGAAAATTGTATTAATAACATATAAAACATATATAAGGAGCATTTCTATGTTAACAAAACGCAATTATGAATAACAAAATAGTCTAATAACTGTCCAAATTTGTTATTAACGGCTGTTTCGACAATACCCTCTGCAAAACAGTTCCTAATATATCAGGAATTCAGTTGGTAACACAAATTCCAGTATTGCTTTGTTGATAAATAATGTTTTAAAGATTGTGTATATTTTGCTTATAATTTAGCGGTTTTAAAAGTCTTCCTGTCTCTCTGTCTCGCAACAGACTAACCCACAAAGCACTATAGATATAATTTTGACTCGTGTGTTTTAACATTTAGTTACGCGTACAAATAGGTAATTACACTCAGCAACTTACATTGATTTCATTTCATTTCTTGAAAAAATATTGTAACCTATCAATGACTTAAAGGGTTGATTAAAACCTCTTATATAACACAGAATAAACCACCTGATTTTGAAATTTATATGTGCATGTTTTTTAATCGATAATTATACACCTCCAATAACCGCGAGGACTTCTACGCATCCTGGCAATTAGATTTTAAGCATTTGGAATGAAAATCGGTGGATCGTTTAATCTTATGGCGAGTGCTTATCTCAAAGCGATGACATCAATGACATTTCATCCGCCATGGTCACAATATACCATGGCGGATGAAAGGTAATCCATGTGAGACCATAATGCGTCATAAGATTAAACAATCTGACTTAAAATAAATACGTATTTCAATATTTACATTCCATCCGCTATGGTAACAATAATGGCGAATAAAAGGCAATTCATATAAGATCAGTAGGCGTCATAAGGAGAAACTTTTCAACTTATAGGGGCCTTTTCTCGTTTCTGTAAATTGACAAAATTGCCTCAGATTCGCAAATTTTCCTGCTAGTTATGATATTTGGGAGGCAAAATTAATACTAAACATTTACCATCCTCAAAAATATCCATTATATGCATCTTTTGACGATTTAAAAACCTGAAAATTAGTAAGTGTTGCAACGCGAAACGATTGAATAATTTGGAGAGTTCTGTTGTTGTCATTATATTGTGTCATACTACGAGGATTGCTTGTATAAAGTATAAAACACTTCACGAATTGTAAGAGCACGGATGGCCGAGTGGTCTTAGCGATAAACTATTACTCCAGGGGTCAGTGGTTCGAGCCCAGTTGATGGTTTCCTATTTTGTATGTTGTTTTTTATTCTAGTTTTTTTACTGGAGCTTTTTAGATCCAATGTTTAGATTTATCAAAATAAAGCATTTAATGATAACCTTCAATACATGCCAAAATCTGTGAAAAGGTCCCTTTTAAATAAAAAAGTATTTGAATATTAAAACATCGTACCCATCGAATTTGTTCCAAAATGCCTCAAACCAAATGAACGGAATTCGTAAAAGTCCTCACGGTAATACGGGGACGGTTGTGCAAGGTGATAATCACATGGTTTGTTAATTTGATTATAGTTATGCAAGGAATTAGACAGATTGTTCACCTCAGACGATGCAAATTTGGTATGAGGACGAACCTGCGACTGGATATAATCGATTAAATCAGTAAACGTTAATGCAAAACGTGTCGACGTCATCATATCCTCGAGGGTTACGCAAGTCTAATGGAGGTTAAATTTGGTCTGGCGAATGATTTAACCATTTGATTCATGGAATGATAAAAGAACACATGAATCACAAACAGCAATGTGTTCTTTAGCACCGGCATATATCAAGAGACAGTAAACGGGTTTTATAGTATTGATAAGACATTTCAGGTCTTAATCTAAAGTGTTAAATTGAATTAGTCGTGGATATTGTCCAATTGGTGTATGTGTAAATAGTCCAGGATTACCCAGTACTCAGATTTGGCAACTCCATATGTGCCCCCGCGACATTAGGGGCCCCATGAAACCGTGACTAAACTAAACTAATGACTTGAACAAGCCAATTTTCATTGAGGCTTGACATCGTCAACCAATTGACAATAATACATTATTTGCAACACTGTATTGTTTTGCTAATTATTTAATTTTTTAGATGTTTATTAGGGGTCTCCTCAGACTAAAGTGGAATTCAACACAGTGCCCCTTCACCTTGGGTCAAACCCCAGGTAAATGCCCCCGCCCCCCCCCCCCCCGATAAAAACAGTACATATAATTTGTTGTTTGTTTTGTTTTAAAATGAAGGGCATTGGCACATGTTACCAGTTTTGGCAGCTAAGTGGTCACTTACATGGCTTTAGGCCTGGGGCATGGATCCCAAAAGTTTTTCTACCTATGGGCCTCAATGGGCTTAATCCGTCTCTGTATATAATCAATTAATACTTTTTCAAAACTAATTCTCATGTTGGAACACGTGGGGGTTATTTGTCTTTGCAAGCAAATTGTACATCATTCTGACATTAGGAAATAAAACAAATACATTGAGTCATTAAAAATTTTAAAGAAAATATGGTAACTTATTATATGCTATAGTCTTCTTGAATTGTTCGTAATTTCACAAATATAATTTTAATTTATAACCATGAATCATTAAAAACATAATTATTTACATTTAGTCTTCATATTTTTTTTTTCAAACGTCTATCGTCAGTCAACATCAAAATAATCGATTGTGTTGAATGTGATAAACCGCCATCTTGAAAATAGTAGTTCTTCTTGAGCCGTGCATTCTAATTTGCTGTCCCGAATTCAAGATGTGCATGCTTTACATATCACTAAAAAGGACATTTCAAGGGAGGTTAATTTCATGTCAAAAATGTCAACAGATGATGTAGTGTGGAAAATACTCATTTATAAACGATTGTGTGTTACTTAGAAACACTATATGAACAATACATAAGGGAGGATTTATTTGATAAAAACGTGTCAAGTTATGATTAATAACAACTTTTACCTGTTTTTGTTTTTGTTTGTTTAATCAGCAAAACGATGTTGACTGTGTAAAAACTTTTGCGTCACGACTGTATCATGTGCGAACATTCTATCAAGGGATTTTACGCGATCTCTATACCTACGACTCAAAAAGAACCCTCGACTCAGCAATAATTAACCATACATACACATAATAAAATGCTGATGTCAAATATATTTTCAGCAACGTGAAAATTCATGGATTTGTTAATTTGAGCATATTCATTGGCCATAACATTCATATATTTATAATTTTTACCACAAACCTGAAAAATACATTTTCTGTGTTTTCGTCTATTCTAACAACCCTAACATCCACTTAACATTCACTAAACAACAACATGTGAAGTACCAGCAATGTCAGATTCAGAATCGTTTACTTAATGCAATAACGTGGTCTAAAAGCTAGTCGTACGTCCAATTAGCGGGATAATCCAAAGAAGCAGTGTACAAGCAATGCAAAAAACAGTGGCAGTAGTGGTTTCCATTTTGTTTTGCGTAATTGAAATGATAGCAGTGGTGGTATTTTAGACGAATACAACTTGACTTCACTCATTTCACTCGCGTACTTGAGATACACCCATGTACAGCATAGCAAAATGTTTTGCCATGGCCAAATATGTATATTTGATGAAGTATTTGTTTCTTTATTGGACAGGTACTTCAGTAATGAGGAATATAGATGCCAAAAGTAAAGCTTATTTTAAAAAATAGCGCAGTGCTTAATTAATAAAATGAAAGTGCACATGAATAAGCAAAAAACAACTTTTTGTTCATACTCAAGTCAATTTAATAAGTTAATTAAAAAGTACATAATGTTGCATTATCGGCAACCTCACTGTATAAACAGACCTGCACGTTGATTTGAATTATTTACATGCGACATGTTTAACGAATGAAATTATATAGTCAAATGCATCGAGCAATACCAGAAATTGTGGAGGGATTTATTTGAATATCTCCTCATTGACCTTAACCGAGTGATCAGAATTTTAACACAACTTTGGATTTCCGTTTTTTTCTTTTTTATAACCAAACTGACCAGCAAGTACATTGTGTTATGATATATTATTCGTAAACACCGACTTAATGCAGGGAAATCTTCTTTTTCAAGAGTGTACAAATTTAACACAATTTGTTTTCTTGTTATTTTTTTCTAATTGGCAGGTTAATAAAGAACTAATGAATGGTTAAGTATATTATTTGTGTTGCCAGATCCTTTATGTGCATGTTTTAATATATTTTAATATATATTTTTATATTTCGGTCAAACACAAAAGGTGAATTCGCTTTTGTAGGAATTGCAGACCTATAAGATATCATTTGCTTCCTGACTCGCTTTTCTAAAACGTCTTTTCCATGGCAGCCTGAAATAAATTTCTCATTTTTTTATATTTATGATAAGAAAGAATGGCATCTGCATTAATCTTTTCGTATTTTATTAGTTTGAACTACATAGGATTTGTATCGGAGAAAGCTGTGGGTACATTGAGTATTCAGAAATAAACTGCTCTGTTGTGAGGGTACTATTATATAGAGAATCCATGTACTCTGTACTCATGCTAATAACTTGTTTAATATGTCTAAACAAAAATCTCACTTTGTGTTCACTATGTCCATGTTTAATAATTTTACATGAATTCAGGACAATGTCATGTTTTTTGCATATACTACATAATTGAATTTCCTACATTAGCCACGAAGTTTGAAAATCATTTTATGCAATATGAAGCCAGCGTAGCTCCAGAACAGACTGAACAGTGACAGATAGCTTCAGACAAAACTGTGAAAATGCACAGGCTGGTGTAGAACTATGCTGGCCGCATATGAGAATATTTTGCATGATACAGATAATTTTGTTTGGGAAATACAAATATTAAAATATCATATAATTGGCACTTAAAATAAGAATAAAAGACAAGCAGATGGAAGCACAAATTTCGCCTGCCAATTTCCCTGGAGTTGTTTTCCAAAATAAAAACGGAATTCAGACTTTCTCTAAATAGTGATTTTATATCTCAATAGAGAAAGTGCTATTCTATTAATCATCACTATTTATCAGACGCTAACTAGATTTTTTTTGCTTCTTCATAGTAGAAATATTTGAAACCAAAAACCTGAAGATAGGCGGTATACCTTTTACCTAACGGCAGTTTATCAAGATAAAGCATAATCAAAATTGTCCTCAGAATGCGCAATTCTGATTACAACATTTTTCTGAAGTGACAATTACACATGCAATTATCTGTAACTTTCATATACCGTCTTTCCTAATCAAATGCCCCTAGAAAACCAAAGATTTCGATTCAATTACTAACCAAAGATTTCGATTCAAGTACTTCAACCTAATGTAACATCCCATGTTAAAAACTGTACAAAAGTCTCGTTGATATAATACCCAACTAGTTAGCACACACAATGTAAACACACAATAAGTCAAATTCTCAATACTCAGATAATTCGCAATATCAAACTGAACAAAACCCTTAATCACAGTATCAATCAACCATTTATATAAATACCAAACACTTAAAGGGGCCTTTTCACAGATTTTGACATGTTTTGAAGTTTGTCATTAAATGCTTTATATTGATAAATGTAAACATTATATTTTAAAAGCTTCAGTAAAAATTCAAAAATAACATTTAAAAAAGGAAAAAAAAGTAGCCCGCAGCAGGGCTCGAACAAGTGACCCCCGGAATCCTGAAGAAAAAACGCATTAGCTAACTGAGCTATCCTGCCAAGCATACATAAGATGCGTATTGTATACGTTATATAAGCAATCTTCGTAGTTTCACAAATTTAAACGCCAACAACAGAACTCTCCAAATTATTCAATCGTTTCGCGTTGCAACGCTTTATATTTTTTAGGTTTTAAAATCGTCAAAAGATGAATATAATGGCTATATTAGACCATGGCAAATGTTCAGTAATACTGTTTCCTCACAAATATCATAACTAAACCGAAAATTTGCGAATCTGAAACACCTTTATTCAATTTTGTCAATTTACCAAACTATGAAAAGATCCCTTTAAATCTCAATCTCAATAAACTTAACATCTCCATATCTCAATAAACTCTAAATATCAATATATCAATCAACCTCAAATTTCAATATCACAATCAATTTCAAATCACAATACCTAAATAAACTTCAAAACTCAACCACATCTCATAATTACTAAAGACAGAACAGAACAGAACAGTTTAGTAAGTACATCAAGGCCTCCGGTCCATACTTCATAACACCAAAACATACTATAATACAATTTCAAAGTTGTGTCATATTTGTTTTATAAATATAATATCATACATAAGTGTTTATCGCCTGTAAAATATGCAAAAAGGTAACAAGTTAATTCCCTAATAGTGTTATCATTATTTGAAGACATGATTTTTAGCTGGGCTGATAATTATAAAATTGGTCAATGCCTCTCCAGATGAGTACCACGAATATAAATATAAAATCCTTATATTATAATACTTATCACAATGAAAAAATCGTGGTATTTGCAATCAATTATTTCGATATCGCCATTTTAATAATGTGTACATAAAGGTGATTCAAATGGTAAGTTTAAATGTCTACCAAGTTCAATCTTGAGTTTATGATTCCCACTGCGGAATTTTGCAAAAGTACATTTAATTTTTATGGATATTCTGGGAAAAAGATCTCTCGAGAATAGATGTGTTTTAAAGTATTTATAATGATAACACCGACTTGAATTTGTATCGTGTAATGACAATTTTGTGTATGACAGTCAATAATCCGTTATTTGAATATAATGATAAATAAGATGTTATCGCCTATTTCTTGATTTATAAATGCATAATCAAATCCGTATATAAACAGAAGATTTTTTATTTTAGTGGTCCAACAGTCCCTTCCGATATCGTCTAATTATACAAGCATTAAATAACAGTTTCTAGGATAACGGTTATTGGTCGTTTGCAGTAATTTACACCAATACCTTATACAGTGAGTATAGTACGAAATACACATAGGTAGTATTCCACATTCTCCCAATGCTTTACAGGTGTTAGTGTTTTTATTTAACATATGAACAGATTCTTCTTTTTTTTTTGCTTACGTGCATAACCCAAGACCTGAGAGCCATAACACAATATTGGTGTTATCATCGAGTCGAATATTTTTAACAGATGCGTTGGGGTAAAGTAACCATATGATTTTTGATAAGCATATATTGAAAAATAGCTTTCTGTGCTTGCATGGCTAACTTATTAAAAGCTACTGACCATGATAACGAAGAGGTAAACATGAGCCCCATGTACTTGTAATTGGATGTTGTTTTAACCTGTTGTCCTCTAAAATAACATCGTTCGAAAAAAAAATAAGACAGCACCTTTACGAAACACGATGATTGATTTAAATTGATTTAAATTGACTTCCATTTCAGTTTTTTCGCAATATGTATCTATAACATTTAATTGCTGTTGTAACTTGTTAACAGTTTATGCACAGTTTGCTATATCATCTGCAAACATTAAACATAATATATCGGGTATTTGGTTATAAATAAAAATACCATATCCACATTTTTCTTTTGAAAGGACAGATAATTCATAATAATTAATAAATAAATCGAAGATGTAGAACTTGTTTTGTCTCCATGTCTAGTGCCAATGTTGAAGGGGAAGAACTATGTTCTTCCTCGGGAAGGGGGGGGGGGGGCGGGAATGCCTCCTAATTCAAATAATGAATTAGGGGGCATTCCCCCCCCCCCTTCCTGAGGAATTAATCTTTACACATGACTTTAAGTTAGTATACATTGACTTTAAATTGAAGATCTATCACAAAAGAGATACTTAACATTTATATCAACTTATCCTTAGTATAATTCTCAAATACACATGTAATATTAAAACACAATATTCACACTCAATCATTCTGATGTAAACCTTTATCAAATGAAGTATATATATATATATATATATATATATATATATATATATATATATATATATATATATATATATATATATATATATAAATATATATATATATATGTCAGGTAATATGCCATATCCTCTGGAAAGGAACTTAAATATCACGCTTAAATCACCTTAACGACTATCCTCAATTGCAATATCACAATTATTTTTTATTCTAAATTATCTTCACTCAAATATCAATCAAAACCTGATAACCCAATATCAACTATTAATCTCAATCAATCTAATCAACTAAAACGTTTTATCTACTGAAAATACTCATAAAAAACTCCTATTGTTTCCCTTTAAAGGGATTTATCTAATTTCCCACAAATGTAATAGTACGATTAACTAATGTTTTTCTTTGAAACGACGTCAAACGTCGGGCGCCAATTTTACACATGTTCTTAAATCTTATACCTTATGAGGCGTTTAAGGGATTAAACTCTATTGAAAAACTAAGACACTAAGAAATTAACTGTTATCTATTTTATTTAAACCCTAAATTGTTATGAACATGTTATAAACGTACCGGACACTGTCCTAGTTCAGTATTACACCAAGGAGCTTGACTACAAACCCATATCAGTACAAATAGCACATACAAAAAATATACTAAAGAAAAATATGAAATATACGAATATAGACTTAATATGCATGCTTAATATTTTATTTTGGATTGGAACACACTTTTATTTATCGAATCATTATAAAAACGTTAATTTACTTTTATGATTGATGTAATATGTAAACATTGTGTTGTAATCTTAATAATTCAAGTTTATAGTATTTGCATTACCCAATAAACATGGTACCAAATCGTAAACAGCAAAGGTTAGTTCCTCTAATGTTTTCTAACCTTTATTACCCAACCATTTTGCGTTTCATATATTTATAAAATAGTAGAAAGGAATATACAAAATATACAAATAAAGACTTAATATCCATGCTTTATATTGTATTTTTGAGTGAAAAAAACTTTTCTTTATCGAATAGTTATAACAACTTTCATTTACTTTTATAATTGATGTAATATGTAAACATTGTGTTGTAATCTTAATTAATCAATTCAATATTATTTGCATTACCTAATAAACATGGTACCAAACCGTAAACAGCGAAGGTTAGTTCCTCTTATGTTTTTTAACATGTGTAACCCAACCATTTTGCGTTTCATATATTTATAAATGTGTGTTGTAACGTCATAGTGTTTGTATTGAAATGATATTATGCAAATGCACTTTATATTGAAGGCAATCCAATAATAGGCAATTCTGATAGAAAAGACGGTATTGCATTATGTAATGATATACGGCTGTAGCCTTAGTAACTCGTTATGGAAACGAGTCATCGGCAATGAGACACAAACATTATATTGTTTATTTGGATGATTCCAAATTTTTATTTGATAATCAGCAGACACTTTTAAGTAACCACAAACTGGTTAATGACGAACATCAAAGCTTGAACATTTAGCAAATTGCAATGGTAAACCAGAAAACGAACGGACGCACTAACCTTCTTTACAATACATACTTACACCCACCATCTAACAATAGCAATATCTGATAAGGTCACTCATGTTTCGAACGCAAACGAATCGTTACATCTTCAAAACATGTTGCACTCGGTAATGCTTTCATACCAATTAAATAAGGGTCTGTATTGGGATCTGGCAAATGCCATATTAAAGAACTTCTTAACATTTAATCGTAAACAAGTTATTGTATGGTTCCGGTCAGATGATACAGTTGCCTACCTCAGTACATACTGAATATTCAATTTGGTAGCAATCAACTTAAACATATAGATTAGAAGTTTCGATTCAGTAGGAAATAGTTCTTTAGAGGAATCATACGCAAAAGTGAGTGTTTTGTAATTTTGGAAAATACTTTGCTTATGTTTGCAAATATAAAAGATGAATCTCCAGAAAAAAGGATTCTTGCTGTTACTGGATGTGATACTCGCATTTTGCTCACGAGAGCCCCTGAGCCCGACATGCATGTTATATGAATACGAGGAACGCCTGTTAGAGAGGGTCCTAAGAAACGAAATCGGTCTGGAAAATACGTTGAAAGACATCGTAAAAACACATGTTAAAGTTGAAGATGCACTGAAACAGTTAGAAGATGGTAAAGTGCAAATCAAGTCCACGTTGGAAGCCATGAAAGAAAAACAAGCTACAATGGATTTAACTCTGCGCGAGTTCATGGAAAATATCACGTGTCACGTTAATTTAACGTTGACCACCTCTGTTAATAATTTGGAGAATAAACATGAAGCTACTGCAATGAAAGCAAGCACTCTAGTCTCGGATGCTATTTTAAAATTGACGGAAAACGTATCAGCGACGGTCCAAATGTTTTCTTATCAACAAGAGAAACTAAAAGGTGGGTTTATATATAATGTATGTATTGTAAGCGTATTAATTACTGAGTAAAACAGTGAAGAAAGGCTGGTAAAATGAATTTAAGACAACAAAAGAAAACCTGGGTTAATTTAAATGTTCATATGTAAGTACCATAAACAACAATCCCACAAAATATCGTTACATGAGTTGTAATATAAGCAATTAATTTATTTCAGCTCAATCGATCATCCCTACAATTTACTTCTACGCCCGCTTAGCTTACAACGTGAACCCATCCAATCAGGATGTTATCTTTCCGACAGTAACGGTCAACGAAGGTCAAGGTTATAATCCCGGAACTGGAAGGTTCACAGTTTCCGTCCCTGGAATGTACCTTTTCAGTGTGCAGATGTGTGTTACCAATGAAAAACATTGTTATCTCGAAATAGTGCAACAAGGAACAACATTACAAAGATCAGTTTTCGGTGACAAGTCTGGGTATCATTCATGCGTAACTATGCAGGCAGCAGCACATGTAGCCTCTGGAGACCAGATCTGGGTGCGCGCGACAAGTTCATGTTATATGACTGCGGATTCATTAAGATACAATTCTTTTCTCGGAGCATTAATCCATGTTTAACAATGAAATAGTTTATTTTCGGTGAGAACCAATATTGGTATTTCATATTTCCACTGATGACGCACTTGTCTTTTATTCATTAGTTTCATGAAATACAGTGGATCTGATGACGCGTTAGTAAAAAGTTGTAGCGATTGCAGACAGTGACATGGATACACTTATTACACTAGTGTTAACGTGAATTATTTGGTACTTTGGGATTTGTATATAGTTCCCTTATAAAGAAGGAACATATGTAACGTTTACACACGTAAATAATCAGAAAAATAACAAGTGGAAGGGAATTTTAAATTTGAAATACATTTGCTATTTATGCCAGTTCTTTTTCGCATGTATTTTGTATATAACGGTTAATTTGTACATACTTACATATGTTTCCAGTCAAACATGTTATGAGAATTAGTTTTGGCTGTGTCAATGAGTCAAACAGATATATTCAGAAATATTGATAGATAAAACCTCAAAATAAATTTCTCTTATTTTTTAATTAGTAATTGCATTCCACTTGAACATATGCAAGGTGAAACAAAACAGATGCGATCAGCAACTTTTGATATTTTTTTATTGATTTTCAACAAACATCTCTATTACAACATGAATACACATATGAAGCAACAAAACATTTTGGTCTCTTACATATACTCAAGTATCATATATATTTACTATGACTGCACATACACGTGTTTTAGGAAAGAAAAACCACTTTATTTGCCTAGGTATTAACTTTTGATTTGTATAGATTTTTGAGAATAGTGATTTTGATTGTTTTCTTCTTAATACACCAATCGATAAAAGTTATGGTAAATAAAATATTAAGAAAAAATATTGGTTGTGACGAATGGAATTTTATATCACAGTCCAAAATGTTAATATAATATTGTTTAAAAAATCTCAAATATGTTGTCACTAGTATAAATTATGTGGTGCGGTGTAACTTTGGCCAACTGTAAACGAAATCCCACGTTAACATGCAAAAAGTAACAATTTTAACAATTTGTGACAACTTTACTGCTGATGATATATAGATGAAGTTGAAGGCAGACGAAATTTTGTTTTGATGTCGTAATATTTAATAAATCGTTTTTAAATACAACTCAAATTATTTATTAATTGTCCGTTATTTTATTTTAAAAACATCTAAGAAGGGACCGATACTTTGAGAATTAGATTAATGATTTCAAAATTACGTTGCACAACTATTTGCATTAAAGCAGTTAACAATACCATTATTCATTTTCGAGCAAATGAGCGAAAACTCTTTCGTCTACTTTTATTACGGTGACCGTATCCGCCCAGCATGAAATCTTTAGCCACATAGCGATATCAAGAATATGTAGTTTCATGGAAATTTCTATCTTGTTACCAAAGTTTATATTTGAAAAAGTTCATATTTGAGCAACGGAGCAGAAACGTAAACTTAACGTCACGAAAAAAAAAAAATAACGAATTTTGAATCACATTACAAAAACATGCGGTCGTTTTTGCCACACCCCACCCCAACCCCTCCATCATCTAATATAAAATGAAGAGAGCACAGGACGAATCGATCAAAATGTAGTACGGAGACAGATTAATCTCGGAGTGATAAATACGTTTGCTTTATAAAAGGTCTAACCACGTTTGTAGTTTCAAGTTAAAGTACAGTTGTAAGTTTTCAAGTGAGAAATGAAAAACAAAAACAAATGGATAGAAAGAAGGATAGACAGGGTATTTAATAAATTGTATGGAGACATTGTTATGATTTTGAAAGAAGAACTTTTTTCTGCTTTGTTTGTTTAACATATAGTGATACGCAATAACATATAAGTATGCATTGCGTGCCTTTGTATATTAATGTGCGGTTACGGTCCTCGGATGGATCATCCCGGCAAACTTCTCGCAGTCTCTACCTCCACATATGTGTAAACGGTGCACATCACATTCACAAGTGAAATCCTCCCAGATTGCAAGGATCTATATATTGTTACTGTTTCCTTTTTTGGCACGTCCGTAACTTTTTCTTCGTAATTGTATTATGTATAAATGTCTTTCAATAAACAAATTAAGACTTTAAACCGTATATAATAACCATTATATGTTAATCGATAATTATCACGTAGTGTGTGATGGCAACAGGGATATGATTTACTATGCTCGGAACCTGTCATAATTCTGCCATTTGTTAAACTGAAAATGGGAAGTTCTTATTGCTTGATGTATAGAGAACGTTAAATAAATAACAAAATAATTTCGTCAGCGTCCGCGATCGTTTGGAGTTACTAATTTAAGATTGTGGCTTTGAAGTTTCGAGTGATGCGGTTACATTACGCTGGAATAATCTTGTCTCAATAAGGCCCCGTTATGAAATTACCAACTTTGAAGCACGTTTCTAGAATTTCAGCTTGTAAAAGCATAGTATCTAGTAGGATATGTCCGTATCCAAATAATTGCAATAAAAGGAGAATGTAAATCCATTTCTACGAAAAAAGCGTCTTCCTTGAATCTGGTGTTTTGACAGCCTTATTTTGACAAAAGGCCAATATAATATATACCACATGCCTTAAAGTTCACCTTTAAAGTTCGCCGCCAAATAAAGACAACAAAAAAACTCCAGAAACATATAGAATGTAAGAAATAACCATACATGTCACGTTCCATACTATTAAATTGCTTTTCGGCAAAAAGAGACAATAACTTTTACAAAACGTCTTTTCACATTGACCATGGAGGGATACACAAAGATTTATTGGAATGTGATATCGATCTGAATGGGTTTTAAGTACCAAGTTTGCTGACTTTCTCGAACTACCCTGCACGAATATTAGTTTGTCGAATTGTATTGACATATTTGCTCTTAATTTTTTATGAACATTGGAAGATTTGAAGTCTTACAGTTGAGCCCGAATTGCATTTACTTCAATTTGAAACCATATACGATAATGCTAAAGCACGAAATAATTGGCGAAAGCAGTCGATTAATGTAGTTTAAGATCCGTAAATTCGGTATTAATTTACATGACTTGCGTGGCGATTCAATAAAATGAATAAAAACTTTTGGAAACAGTACAAAATCGCACGAAATAGTCGATTAAACATGTGTATTTTAATGTACGTTTGTATAACTAAATTTAAATCAACCAATGTACTTTATACCTCGTATAATAACCTTTAAATATTTGTAAAGTTAGCCTATTAACATCAAGGTTTCGAAAACTACTGAATTGTTTCTTAAGACAATATGTCTTATTTGAAACTTGGACTAAATTTACTCTGATCGCTAATAGTGGTAATACAAATTAAACTGTCTGCACTGTTTTTAAACTAGTATCATCCTTCAACTTATCAAACTCGTATTGCGCTTGAACATTATGCAATTTACAGATGTTAGCTTTTATGTTCACAAATCGTTATATTAGTACACATGTGTTATACAACATGTCTTTTATGAGTATTTATTTTGAGACACGTATTATGTATAGTTGAAGTACAGGGTTGGTCCTTCAAACCAAAACCATTACATTGATGTAAGTTATGTTTATATCTTAAACTGTTCGGTTCCCTGGACCAAGCACTGAAATTCAAATGACATAACTCTTTATTAACATATTTTCAGTGCTGAAAGTTAAAATACAGGTTAGGCTTTTCATATCGAAAACAGTATATCCAGGTATTCTTTCTTATTCTATTGTTATATCTACAATTATTTATGGCTATCTCAGGTAAGGTTACACAATTATGTAACTATGTCAACTGATTTACATCTCGGTATTATATAAAATATTGTATAATGACATTTATGAACTAGTCGGACGTGAATTTCAATAATAAGTTGTACATACATGTATGGTTCAAATTTTGACTTGATTCTGTCAATGGTGCTCTGTAATGTACAGGCGAAATAAATATAATGTAAATGTGTTGCATTATTTGTGTCACTACATCAATAAATAGTATCATTCAACAAACATCTTAAATAATATAAATGCATCATCACCTTTGAATATTCTGCTTGCCAAAAGATCATAACGTTAAATAAAATATAGGCTAGTTGTATGAAGTTTGTTTAGAAACATCATTTGCAAATAGAATGAAATGTATTTACACTTTTAATATTGTATTTCTTCACTGTCCTATTTCAGAATAACATGTAATTTTGTCCTGTAGAAACCCTTAACTCAGTTTTTTCAGGGCAACTGAGAACCCCTTAAAACAGCCTATCATTTATTTGAACTGCAAAACGTGTACTGTCCACTACCTATGATAAACGTTTATCACACCACCGCGTTGATATCTGCCTGATTTAACGTTGCCTGATTTATTTTTATATCATGGTAAACAGGACGTTCTTATAAAAGTTATGTGTCATATTACTCGGAATCAACTATAAAGTAATCATTTTTAGAAAAATCGAATCAGATTGAACAGAACAAACAATATGATACCAAGATGGGATATATTTTAAACACAAAATGCACGACAAACAGCAAAAATCATGTTTTCAAATATTAAGCGCTCGTGCTCATGACGTCTTTATTAACACGTCATACGACAAAAGTCATATAAGCCTCGCCGTTATATTAATCTAAGCCTTGCCTGATATATTTCAAAATGATCAGCAAGTAACCTGTTATTCTCTATGTATTTCAAGTCAATATAAATATTATATACATATATGGAGGCGGCAATATTTTTCGTCGGATATATAGCGATGGAGGCAACTTGAAAAGTCCAGAGACCCAATATTTTAAATCAAAATTTAAAAAGCAGCACCTACTATTAACCTTTATGCATCAGGTGTGTAATACTTAAAGTTACAAGTAATGCTTTATTTGCAATTATACAGATGTATGTTTGAATTGATAATTGATGGATCATTCCGTTGTACTGATTTATTGTATTAATTGAAACTAGTTTACAAGTCTATGTAAAAATCTGTAAACAATTATCTTTGCAATATGTCACATGTCGCTTGTGTTATTGTCATTTAAAGATGGCAGAGCAAAAGGTAACTTAAAGTGGTAATAAACTACATAATTAAGGTTTTGAAAAAATATGTTTATACCCGAACTTTATTTTTATAAGTAGTAGTGGCATCATATTTCGTCCGATCTTTTCGAGTCGTACATTTTGGATTTTGGGCTGATTTTACCATTAACTTGTCCATGGACAGCTATTTTTCTAACACAATACTACTTGTGAAAATATCAAAAAATACCAATTCCAAGTTTACAAAACCCTCTGTTGACACGATTATAGAATTTACTTAATTATACTTGTTCACGCAATTACATGTTCTTTCTACGATACTGACGTTGTTCGCGTACGAAATGGTAAATTTCCCCTTTTTTCAACAGTCAAATGATAATTATGTTACGACTTTATAGCTAGAAGCTGCATCCAGTTCGACAGTCACTTCAAAGGCTGTTTTGAACTCCCAGATTATCATTTTTAAAGCTTGGAGATTTTAGAGTCATGGGGTAAATGATGATTACATGGGCTCACTAATCTCCGTATAACATGTGTCAATAATTGTGTGGTAACGCATTGGAAATTTGACTCCAAGGTTATAGGAATGGTTTATTTAGAAAAACGTGAGTATTATAGGAAATAAATAAAGCGACGTGTCCAAACATTACTGCTACTTTGTATAATTCAATGGCGCTACATTTACATGGTCAGATTTCATCTTTAATGCTAATGATATATCGGTCGAGATATTTAATAGTTATGATTCGTTAAAAAAACATTGCCGCCAAGGGGCGTGTTTCCTACTGCGCCTTTAGTGAAACTTTGTCAGCGCTCTTAAAGTGTTTTTCCATTGAGCATGAGTCGATTTCAAAAATGTTTCTGTGTAAAAAGCCAATTTAGAAGCCACTTGTATAACAAAAACATCAAAAGAGTGTTTTGAAACAGTTAAGACCCTCGGGTATATGGTTAGCAACCTAGGGAGGTTTGTCATCTTGCTTTAAATCAGCAGATATCGAACTAAGAAATTCAATGTAATGTTTATGAATGTTAAACAGCATTAGATAAATAGTAAACCCATTACCCGAAAGTGTTCACAGCAACTTGCGCAAATCTGTCTTTGTCGAAATAATATGTTTTGTTATACCGACATTTTTTGCAAGACTTCATGTGTCATGACAATAAAATAAATTGTTCAAATTCATCATCCCATGAATGTAATCTTTTTTCTTGTTTTTTTCCCTAGTTTTGAAAGACGCTCGTTACATTCGAACTATTCAAATCGTTACGATGATCAATATAGCAAAAGTAAACATATTGATGTTCTTGACAAAATCTTATTAACATATTCAGTCCATATCAAATTTTTGAACACATATTATTAGTGCATTACTGCTATGTAAACATTTGTTCGATTTCATTTTAGTTTTTACATTTCTGTTCGCCTACTTAAATACAAATATAACTTATTATTTGCGTGTGTAATGTCTAAGGCTGAAAATCTAATGTATTCGTTTCTTTAAATAAATATTTATATCAACTGATAAACGTTGATGTTTTGTTTATTGTTTCATTATCATAATTACACAGATAGATCGTTATAAGACGGATTTAGTCACCATGTGCTTGGATGATATTTATTATTTTAGATCAGTTAAAAGCCCCTACAATCTACTTACTTGCACGCATTACGTCCAGCATGGTGCTATCATTAAACACGGGGGTAGTCTTCCCTTAAGTGAAGGTCAATGCATGTCAACCATATGATCCTAAGGCTGGAAAGTTCATGGCTTCAATCACTGTAATGTATCTGTTATCGGTTCAATTATGTATGCAGTATAATGCGTATGCGTATCTTATCGTATTATTTGAGGCAAATGACTGGGGGAAAAAACTGTATGTAGACTATGTACTTGAAGTGGAAACAGCGCATGTATCGTCACAAACTGTTAATATTTACGAATTAACTAGTTAATCGTTTCATTCTGGACAGGGTTTCCGAAAAGAAACTGTAAAGTGATAACGGGTCCTTCCGAGTTGAGTTTTTGAGTTGTGCTCATGCTCCACGTCCTTACAAAACAGAAGACCTTTATTAAGTAACTTTAGGTAAATTGTTAGTGTTTGTACACTATTTGTTTCATTGCAAAACAAAAATGAAAAGATGAACGCATGTTAAACATCATTTATTTGTACCGAAATAAATGCTTTAGTTCTATATTAAATAAAATTCATACCGCAAGATACAAAACATACAAACACAGTGTCTACACTTTTCTCCAACCTAAAAATGATTACTTGAAATTTCAATGATATTGATCATTTTTGATATTGTGAGTCGATTCGATTTTTTTAAATCATTAAATAAGTATGCAAATGCTAAATTTTATATAATAACGGAATGCAACTAAAACAGGTACACCGTTTACTTGTATTGCGTTTTTATAATATAAATTTGATACTTTATGTTTTTACATTGAACAAACCACATATAAACAGTCTGTATCCGAAGCTTATACTTTTGCATATTATCAACAACTCGTTAAAAGTCTCGTCGAATCGATTTCTGGGCCAGTTAAAGAATATCTTCCGTCGACATAAGCCTAATTTTGGGACTTCGTCCACATTAAAATGCAGTGCATTTATTACAAGTCGGTGGCTTATTAAATTATTATTTCGTATCTATTTGCCATAATGACCTAGGGGCAATTCTGATTTTAAAATACACAAACAAACAAGAGTAAAAGGGAGCTCATCCAATTATAATCTATGTGTGAGTTTTTTTGTATAAACCTATGGTTGATTTGGTGTAACTGTTTGCAGAGAAAGCCGAAAGCGATCATCGTATCTTGATTGAAAAAGAAAAGCAGATTAACAGTTCATTGATCAAGTTCACAAGCAAAGAATACACATAGGAAGCAGATAATATATCGCTTCAGATTCAAGAATATCTTCCAAACATTTAAGAAATGGTAAATTAATTTTGTCTTTCATCATGAGATGGCGAATTAAAATGGCAGCTGTGGAACTAGTTCACATATAACATAAAAAAGAAATGTCCATTCAAGATGAGAAATGCTTGACATGGGTCACGTCCATTTTGCGGCGAAATCATGTTGATATGACGTTACATGATATGAAACCTTCAATAACATATAAATGTGAGGGAAATAAAATATTAGTGATATTTCGCTAAATAACACTATCTGTTGTTGGTGCAAAGACTTTGAATTAATTGCATTTTATTTTGTGTGTTTAACAGAGACATATTGGCTTGTACTCACCATGCAGCTTCAGATGAAGAGTTTGTGGTTATTGCTGCACTTGATTGTTGCCATGTGTGCACGAGAGCCGTCGAGCCCGATATGCTCAAGATATGACAACGAGGAGCGTTTATTAGAAAGAGTTCTTAGAAGCGAGCTGGCTCTAGAAACCATTCTGAATGAAATAGTGAAAACAAACACCAAAGTTGTGGATGCGTTAAAGCAGTTAGAAGATGGAAAAGCGAAAATGGAGTCTACGTTGGCAGTTATGGAAAATAAACAAATCGCAATGGAATCTAGACTGGCAGACTTCATAACCAATTCATCTCTTGTAATGAACACTACGTTAGACGCAGCTGTGGTTGCAATGATTGAAACTTCGTCTGGGGTAAAATAAAATGCCTCGGTGACGTTACAGCATCTCGTGAATGAAGTCCGCGTTCTTAAAGGTAAATATGCGAGACATAGGTTATTATTAATTGTGTTTATTATTTGAGAAGACGAGTTGAATGTTTATTTAAAGAATGTATGAATTCGGTCATTGAAGTCCGAAAAATCAAACTTGTTACTTGGTACAGAGCAAGTCATACGAGTTAGATTACTCTTGTTGAATGCAGTGTGATATATATTTTTTTCAACAATACATAAGAAAATCGTGACGCAACTATATGAAAAAATTATAAATTCACACGTGATTCAGATAAATTCCAAATATATTATTTATTAAAACTTCAAAATTATGCTAACGAAATTTGAATTACGACATCCTTTTACGAACGAAAATGCAACTCTTTCTAGCTCATCTCAGCGCAACTAGGTCATTATGAGCTTTTGTGATCACTCTCTGTCCGTCGTTCGTAGTCCGTTGTCCGTCGTCAACATTGACCTTGTTAAAATTTAAGAAGCAACATTTATATTCCAGTCTTCATGAAAGTTATTAAAAACATTTGCCCCAACTATATCTCGACCGATATAGAAAGTGCGTCAGGTGGAGTAAATGTTATTATGTAAGATTAAAGAAAAAATATGTGAACACACAAAAAGCTATGGTTTTTACCCAATCATCATGAAACTTGCTCAGATATATTTTCTTTAAGATTTATTTGCCAAGTTTACTCTGCCAGGTTTGTAAATTGTGTCGATTCGTTAAAAACTATCGCCGCCAAAAAGGAGGCGGGAAGTTTTCCTGATATGGCCATAGTTAAATATTGTAATCATATTTCTTGCAAAACTAAAACTTTGTAAACACTCTAGACTATCTTTTGTTTTGCCCATTGACAAGCATGGGTGTATTAAGGTTTTTGATTATGTCTTAAGTTGAACTCTCTAACCATTCTTAAAGTAACAATTTGTGCTAAATTAACATTGCGCTTGAACATGTCTTCTAATGACATCTTAGCAGGTGAGCGACCTCGGCAGTTGTTTTCTTATCTGCAGGTATCGAACTGAGCAATCCAATAAAATGTCTTTGAATTATACACAGCGTTAATTAAGGATGTTCGATCGTTTTGTGAAAATTTTCAAAATATCCGGAATGCTATAATTTTTTGTATGGTGATTAATGAATCTGTATCTGAAATTAATATAAAATAAAAAAGAGAGGTCACCGTGAATAATTTTGAGATAACGAAGGTTTTTAAATGCCATGTGCGTTTGAAAAAAGGTCATTTTTGCGGGGCATAAATTTGGGGGTACGGTAAAATGTTTTTGTGTAATACATTTAAAATGGCATAATAGTATTGAGATTGCATTATATTAGCAACTGTAACATGTGTATTATCATAGTGAACAGTTTTAAAACCAAAAATTATGGAAATCGTAAAAAATAATGAGAAATAAGTATGACTAGTTTTTTGTTTGTTTTGAATTTTTTATTGCACAGTTCAAAATAGATAACATGCAACACAGATACATATTTCTGTTGATGTAATATTCATATTCATTTGAATTTCTCAATAATTAAAGTAAACTAGCTAAGCATTAAAATGAAGTAAAGAAATTGATAGGTCACCGTGGATTTTTTTTTGCTATAGACATTTTAATATGGACGTAATTTCAAAAATACAATGACTAACATTGTAATAGTAATTAAAACATATCTATATAATAACTGCTCCATAACAATCAAATTATCAACTGAAATGTGATACACGTAGAAATATTTATAATGTATATTGTTATGAAAATATTTCAGATGTAACAACTGTAAAAACAATGTTGATGTTCAAATAAACATCTTAAATTACCCCACCCACCTGTTACCCATGTTGTTGGTTGTAAATTGAGCATATGTATTAGGTATTTTAAAATTATTTTTAAAACTGTGTGATGTGTATTTAAAGACAAGAGGCCATGATGGCCCTGTATCGCTCCACTGCTGAAAAAAAGACTGAAACAAATATTCTCCGCATGTGCAGATACTTAAATATAGGCCCTATTTAAGCACATGTACAATTTTGTGACCACCTGGGCTGGGTCAAATTTAACCCCAGGGGCATAATTTGAGCAAACTTTGTAGAGGACTACTATATCTCACTCCATACAAAATGTGGTGGCCCTAAGTCTTAGATGTAGAGTTAAGGACAAGAATATTTTTAAAGTTTTCATAAAATAAGCAAGATACAAGCGTATATAATGTTCAATTTTGTGACCTGCGGGTCAGGGTCAAATTTGACCCAAAGTAACAAACTTGGTAGATGACTATAAGATGTTCCTGCATACCAAATTTGGTAGCCATAGTCAGAATGGTTTTCGACAAAAATTTTAAAGATTTCACAAAATAGGCGCTTTATAAGCGTTTATTAAATTTTGTGACCCCCCGCGGCAGGGTCAAAGTTGACCCCAGAGGCATTATTTGAACAAATTTGGTAGAGGTTTATAAGATGTCACTACATACCAAATTTGGTAGCCCTAGGCCCAATAGATATGGACAATTTTTTTTCACAAATAAAGCACTTTATAAGCATATGTTCAGTTTTGTGACCCCCGGGGCAGTTTCAAATTTAACCCAAGGGGCATAATTTGAACAAACTTGGTAGAGAACTATCACATGTCATTACATACCAAATTTGGTAGCCCTATGCCATACTAATATGAACAAGAAGATTTTTAAAGTTTTCACAAAAAATGCCTAATATAAGCATATGTTCAATTTTGTGACCGTCAGGGCAGGGTCAAACTTGACCCTAGGGGCATAATTTGAACAAACTTGGTAGAGGACTATAAGATGACACTACATACCAAATTTGGAAGCCCAAGGCCCAATGGTTATGGACGAAAAAATATGTGAAGTTTTCACAAAATAGACCCTATATAAGCATATGTTCAATTTTGTGACCCCGGGGCAGGGTCAAATTTGACCCCAGGGGCATAATTTGAACAACGTTGAAAGAGGAACATTCCTGAGAAATTTCATCACAATTGGACCAGTAGTTTAGGAGAAGATGTTTAAAGGAAACGTTCAGGCACGCACGCACGACGGACACAGAATCATAACATAAGCCCCGCTGGCCTTTGGCCAGTGAAGCTTAAAACAACAAAGAATACAATAAGCTGGGCAATTATGTTTCACACACCATCTGTGGTTTAATGCACTGCCAAAAATATCTTACAACTTAGGTGAAACATGAGAAATACAACTGACATAAGAATCACAACTATGTTCGTCATCGAGAAGGAAAAACAATGATGTAACAGCTATTAGATTTCATAGCTTATCTATATACAAGATGCAAATTACAATTGGTTAGATGTCAGGCAACAAATAACTCGCTATTGTACATATTATTTTCTCTGATTTTGTTACTCTGATTTGTCCGTTTGTAACCTCTGAAAGGGGGCTCCTCAAACCACTCAGTCCGTTTCTTTTTGATACAGGACTCAAATGTTTAAGTTGAAATCCACTTCCTGCAACTTTCCTTGCAATACCTTGACTTATAACTTTTGTATCAATTATGGTTTGTAAAGATTTAATGTTGGAAGCAACATTTAGTTACACATTGTATGTTAACACTGCTCGGTAAAAGCTGAATGAATATTTGTTAACAATTTTTGGTCAAGAGGAACAGAGTTCACTAACTTTTGTAAAGCTAAAATATCCTGTATAGCGCCATGTGCCATGTATAATTCACCAATGACGTCTTTAACTAAATGTTCCCGCTAATATGATTTCATATTTGGTAATATTTCCTTTAACATTTTTAAGTATCTAAAAAGCCACAAATATTTTGCTGAAACTCAAACATTTTTCAACAAGGATGGATAGCACGGAGCAACACTTTACAATCAAAAGACTCTATATTATGCCCAACTAAAATAATTTGTGAACATTTCTGTAAGAATGTTATAAAACTTGTCAATGCAGATTTGATGGGGACAGCTGTTACTGTTTGTCTCTTGACAAGCATAGAGTCGCTAACAACTGTCACTCCAGTTATTTCTGACGCTTGCAAGGAAATCTTCTGACCAGTTGAATGCACTGCAGCTATCTGAATTATGTGAGAAGTGTGCTCTGAAAAAACAAAACAAAAATTTTAAATAGAAATTGCACAAAATCCATTTTAGCCCCGTTAATCACAGAGCCCTGGGTCGCTCCCCCAAGTACAATGTAAACTTCTTAAAATACATTTGAAGTGTTTACAATAAATATAAAAGGGAAAAACATTGCCCCCCACCAGGACAGGACTTTTTTTGAAGCTTAATGTGAACAATCGTAGAAGAGGTTCCTTCACATTCATTCTCTATGCATTGTGGTTTAAGAGAATTTTCAGTTGAAGGGTTATTGATCAGAAACAATTTTCACACTTATTGTGACCTTTGACTAAGTGACCATAATTTAAATGGGGGTTATATACTGTCCAATCCCTATGCACATGGAGAGTAAAAAGCCAATCAGTGAAAAAGTTGACAAATTATTGATCGGAAACTTAATGATCTACCCACAGACAAACATCCAGCAAAACAATATTAACTCTCTCTTCCAAGGGGGGCATAATAACTGTTATTATGAAAATTGAAACGCTCTTTTCTTCCATTCATGGATATATCAAAGTAAGTTGTAGGCATCTAATGATCTTATGTATTCATAAATCTGAAGAAGCGAAGAGAATAGTGTTTAAATTTTTAAACGATGCACAATAATATACTAAAGCCAGTTGTGCGTAATGTAACATTGCATCATCTAAGTGGTATTTACTATCATTTTATCAATAAAGATTAAGAATGATGTATTATATGAAAGCAAAATGAGAAATTAGTCTGAACATAACTCTTGTTGCAATTCAATCATATGCTAGGTTGACCAACAATTCACAGGATATCTCTGACACATTGAGTTACTCAGCAGTAGCAGGTTTAATTATGTTATACATGTAAGTAAATATGTATATTTTTTAATAGAAGTTCAACTTTGGAGAATTAGAGTACCTAAATACCTGAATTGGACCAAGATAAACTTCTGTATGTGCAACACTGTGAATAAGGAATATGTTAAAAATAAACTTTACCTAACCCTCTTGTTTCCAAATCAAAGAAAACAAATTCCTTCCCAGTAGTGTCTAGCCCTGCTGGACCAGGCTTGGGTATAGGTGGGGGTATAGTTGTAACTTCAACGTCTTGGTCCTCTATGTTTGAACTGTATGTTGGTCCCGCTTGTACTTCTTGCACTGTCCTTTGAATGCCTGAACAGAAAAACAGAATTTCAAATTGGAAAATTTGCTTGCACCTTCATGGGTTATCTCCGATTTTTATTTAAAGAAATGATTACACAGCACATTAATGCTTTTACAATAATCAATTTACAAACATTAGCATATGCTTTTAAATGATACTACTACTTTGCATATATAATTGATGGATCTATTGATACAATCTACAACAAGAAATGTGTCCACACGACACGGATGCCCCAAACTCCAACTTTGTAACTATATAAAAAAATAATCCATACAATTGTAAGAAACCCAGTTTGGTGAAGATCGGATGAAAACTACTTGAATTAGAGAGCAGGCACGAAAAGTGTGAGGGACTGACCGACCCACGGACAGTGCGAAAACTATGTCGCCAATTGGGGGCATACAAATGAAGAATACTGTGTTTTAAATATAAAATGCCCATAATTAAAAATACCGTTCGAGTTTTAAGTCTTATGCGTCACTGTTTTGCTGCACGAGTAACAGTTATAGCCTTTCTTTTTTTGTGCTGAAGGTCATGGAGAAGGGCCAGTTTCGATGTGAAAGTCCCAGGTGAAACACCCAGTTTTTGATTTACCTGAAACAGATTGCAGTAAATGACAGAACAGTTGACAATGCACAATGCTAGAATATGCTTATGCGGAATAAAATAATATGAAATAATGTCACTAATTTACAAAAGTTACAACATTTTTTAAGACCTAGTGATCTACATACACACAAATAATAATTAATTCAAGCCCTTTATTTTCAAAACCAATACGTATTTGACAAATTGAGAATATTTATGTTTTGTAAACTTGTAAAATTTCATATTTATTACCGGTATTAATAACTAGGACTGCAGGAAGAAAATAAACTTATGTCACTTTAAAATATACATGTTTAACTAAGGACAACCATTCACATTCTACTGTAATTGTGTTTACTGGCAGTAAATCAGACAAAATATGAAGGAAAAATATAGCAAGTACAATATAAAAAATGTATGCATGTAGACTACACGCGAATTACTTAGAGATAAGTACAATATAAAAAATGTATGCATGTAGACTACACGCGAATTACTTAGAGATAACTATCTGAATGTATTCAAAAGTATCAGTATTTTAGACAATAAATCATGATATAATGCACCAATGTACCAAAAAGACAAAGAAGTCTTACCCAAATGCAAGCTTTGTGATCATGTCATAAACTCTGCCATGTTTCCGTCCAGTAGCCACATTATTTACTGCACCACAATTGCTAAACTGTATGTCCAAAACACATGCCAGTCCGAAATCCCTGCTTTCTACAGTGTTAAGTAAATTCATGGGCACTTGACAAGCACTGCATGCTAAAAGCGATTCGGTCAATGTGTCGAGTTCAACGACACGTCTACCAATTTTATATCCAACTAGCATCGCTGTTGTCACATGTGGTCACGCTTACCGACGAACCGATAGGAAAATCGTCAAAATAACAGTGGTCATACCGGAAATCCTGATTGTCGGTGGAAATAGTCTTTCTATTGAAATCCACATTGTTCTATTGAACGTTGTTGTTTTCAATACCTTTTAAGTTTCGTTTTGTATTCCGAATTATATCCAAATTAAACATTTTAAATGAAAATTATTAAGCCAAGTATCTGATTCTCATTGTTGACAAATTATCGT
Organism: Dreissena polymorpha; assembly: GCF_020536995.1. Lineage (NCBI taxonomy): Eukaryota > Metazoa > Mollusca > Bivalvia > Myida > Dreissenidae > Dreissena > Dreissena polymorpha. Next base: position 20,114,507 of record NC_068360.1, read on the forward strand.
TTCGTTATCAATAGACGCTTGCATTTGCACAGAAAATAACATCTACAGCGTAAGCAAGCGTTTCATCGATGTCGATCACGAAGTGACGTCAAGCAATCGAACGCTTGGTTTCAATGCAGTAAATCTCGAAAATATGTAAATGCCGAAAATTTAAAGGCGCATAATCAAAACAGTAAAACTAGAATTTACACTCGTTTATTCCAACCTAATATTTTGAAACCGTGAAAATATATAAAGGTTTTTAATTTTCACGATATAGTGAATCAATTACCGTAAAGTGGAAACGATCGAACATCCTTAAATAGTGAATCCGTTAACGAAAGTTTCGTAGCATCGTCCCATTCGACAATATGCACGAAATTACGTGGACTTTTGCACCGACATTCTATGGTGGACTCTTGAAAGATACACTTTTTTCCAATATAACATACAAAACATCAAAACATGGTCTTTTTGTAAAAAAAAATGAAATATGACTATTATTATAATGTTAGACGCAAGGTGCCATTTCTTGTCATGATGAGAAAATAAATTTTGTACAAACGTCAGTACAAGAATTAATATTTTTTTCTTTTTGTTTTCGTACATTTAGAAGACGCTTGTTACATCCGCACTATCCAATTCGATATGTTATATTAATGTAGCAAAAATGGTTATGCTGACGCCTGATGATCATGAAAACCTGTATACTCTTGCATTATGAATGTTTACAGTGTGTAATTATGCTTTTTTAAGTTTTTTTGTATGGGTCTTATTAACCCTGGTCTGATTAAATTTCTTACACTATGCATAATACAATTAGGTGTTGCTGAATACATCTAATTGATACTTTTCAGTCCACATGCGATATGTGTCACGTACTATAAGTTCATTATTTATATGTAAATATTTATTCTAAACTGTTGTCCATTCGAGCAATTATATATTGAGATTTTCTCTTCTTTCCGGTTACTTAAATACACATAAATTTTATCATTTCGTTGTAATTTGTAACAAAAAAATTGTTAATCCTTATTTACTGATGTACTTTGATCTGTTGTAGTCTTATCATTACACCTAACTACACAGAGATATGATTGCGTTATAAATATATAGGATCTTGCATGAGTGGTCGTTTTGTCTTGAATTTATTAAACAAGTCATCTAAATAAACATAAAAAACGAGGCTTGCCGAGTTTTTATCTTCAGTAAGATGACGAGTTTAATAAATTCAATACAAAATTACAACGAATCTAAGATTCTATTCATAACATGACCAACACATTTTCGTTTTATTTTATGCTCTTTTCACCGTTTATTCACATTGTAAAAGAGTTTAACTGAAGAAATGTATGGCAAGCAGTTCGACGCATAATCCCAAGAAACTAGGTTTCTCATGAGAACCTAGGTACTCAGAATGAGAACCAAGGTTCTTAGAATGTAACCTAGGTTCTCATGAGAACATAGCTTTTCAAATAAAAACCTAGGTTCTTGTGAAAACCTAGTGATACCAAACGAGAACTTAAAGGGATCTTTTCACGCTTTGGTAAATTGACAAAATTGAAAAAAGTTGTTTCAGATTCGCACATTTTCGTTTTAGTTATGATATTTGTAAGGAAACAGTAATACTGAACATTTACCATGGTCTAATATAGCCGTTATATGCATCTTTTGACGATTTTAAAACCTAAAAATTATAAAGCGTTGCAACGCGAAACGATTGAATAATTTGGAGAGTTCTGTTTTTGTCGTTAAATTTTGTGAAACTACGAAGATTGCTTATATAAGTTATAAAATACGTCAAGCATGTGTACTCGGCGGAATAGCTCAGTAGGCTAAAGCGTTTTTACTTCAGGACTCTGGCAGGACTCCAGGGGTCACTGGTTCGAAACCTGCTCCGGGCAATGTTCTTTTCCTTTTTTTAATTTTATTCTTGATTTTTTACTGGAGCTTTTACGATCCAATGTTTACATTTATCAATATAAAGCATTTAATGAATAAGTTAAAAAATGCCAAAATCTGTGAAAAGGCCCCTTTAAGTTCTCAGAATGAGAACCTTAGTTCTATGTGTCTATGAGAACCTAGGTTCTCAAGAAAAACCTAGATTCTCATGAGAACCTAGGTTCTCAAGCGTAAACTAAGGTTTTCAAATGATAACCTAGGTTCTCATGAGAAACCTGGTGTCTTGGGATTTCATAAACCTAGTTTCTCATGAGAACATAGGTTCTCATGAGAAACCTAGTTTCTTGGGAGTATGCGTCGAACCGCTTGCCATAATTAACCCCCAGTTGTCTCCTATTGCTTGGTACACGCTGGCGGCATATGTGTAAAATGATAAGAAATAGGCATGAAACCGTGAATGTTACTCCCCAAGAACATTTTTGTAACAATGTTCAGACAATGCTTAGTAATATTCTACGAAACTTGTAGAAAACTTTTTGAGGAATGAAATTAGTAAAGTAATCGGTCGACATTGGTCTGAACACGTTAATAAAAAATTAAACTGTTTATAAAATACATCTTTAATTGTAAATATTATTTTGAGATTAACATTGAAACAAATTCAGATCAATCGTTACATAATACATTGTTACAGCATTAAATGAGTTTCAGATATTCAGTTCCCTTGTTCGGGCCTCAAACGCCTGTACGGTACAGTTTTCTATTTTAAGTATGGCTGTGATATAGTACGCAATCATATGGTATAAATAAAAGTTTTATCTCTATTGATAATGTGTAACAATGTATTATTCAATCGTATTAAAGAAATCAGCAACACTGCAAAAAAAACTTATGCACTAAAGACTTTGCAAACATATTTCAATAACTTGAGATATCTGCAAAAATAAAGTTCTTAACGGCGTGTTTTTATTCTGTCAAGCCCGTGTGTAATCATGTGAACCCCATTGATCCTGCGCCCTGAATAATATGTGTCCCGTATTCCAAACGAGCAAGTTTACGCCGTCCGACGCGTAATTCTGAAAACCTAGGTTCTCAGAGAACCTAGGTTCTCATGGAACCTAGGTTTTCAGAGAACCTAGGTTCTCATGAGAACCTAGGTTCTTTAAAAACCTAGGTTCTCAGAGAACCTAGGTTCTCAGAGAACCTAGGTTCTCAGAAAACCTATGATTCCCAAATGAAAACCACGGATATGGCAAGCAGTTCGACGCATAATCCCAAGAAACTAGGTTTTTCATGAGAACCTAGGTTCTCATTCTGAAAACCTTAGTTCTCATGAGAAGCTAGGTTTTCAAATAAGAACCTAGGTTCTCATGAAAACCTAGGTTCTCATTTGAAAACTTGGGTTCTTGAAGCCATGTGCAATCTTCAAGCGAGAACCTTGGTTCTTATTCTGAGAACCTAGGTTCTCATGAGAAACCTAGTTTCTTGGGATTATGCGTCAAACCGCTTGCCATAGAAATGCGCTGGAATAATGGCGTCATTTCGTCAAAAAATGACGTCATTTCACAGTTATATAACTAGTGTAATAAAACCCGTGTAATAAACAAAATTTATTATATACCGGTTTAATGCATTTAACAAATTACAGGTTGTATCAATCGTTGAAATAAAAAATCCCGTATTACGCTTCTCGCTGTTTCCAATTCTGTATTACCATACTAGCCGGACTACTTCGACCCATTTAATGACGTCATATTCCGCTCACCGAAAATATAAATATGTTATATTACGAACTATATAACGTAGTACACCGTGTGACGTCAATTCTGTGACGAAACACAATAGTTTTATCTAAACTCTCTGGAATTTAAGGACATGTCGAACGTGGTGTTTTTTAACAGTAAACTATTTGTTAAAAATATCGAACGAATTCAAAACGTATTTTGGAGTGTGTGTTTATTATGCTTAAATGTTTATTTCGATAGGTATACAATAAAATAGTGTGGTTTAAACTAAGTTTCGATAAAGACATGGACGGTGGAAGAATAGAAGTGGAAGTGCATATCGTTTCAACGTTTTTGTTATAAACATCGGATTAAAGCTGTCAACCAAATTGTTATAAACATTCGATTAACGATGGCATTAAGCCCGTAGCCAGGACAGCTCATCTAGCGCATGCGCAGATTGTATTTGTCGCAGTGTAAACATTGCATGAAATGATGAACAAATACACAATAAATGATACGTTTATGAGTAAAAACATTAATGCAATTGCTAAAATATATACTGATCATCTTAACTGTACCGATAACTTGTCGATTTTGGCCTTACAATTTTTTTGTCGCGTTTAAACGTTGTGTTTACATCGCCTTTTCTAAATATGGACGGCTGTTTTTGGGGAATATCGGCTATCATATGATTACTTTTGATCGGATTTATTTTCATCGACCAATGAAAAGTTTGTTCCTTTGCAAGTTGAATGTCATCAAAGAGGTACACCACGGGCTAACAAGGCGTTTTTTTTTTATTAAATGAGAGTATACATTTTCACGGCTGGTACTTGTTTAAGCCAACTTTGAGGTAGAAGCAAGATAAGAGAAGATCGTTATAAATGTTTGAAAATATCATTTTAGCGTTTTTTTATCCATTTTGAGTCAAGTTTACGAAAGGTTTTTGTTATAAACCTATGCGCATTTGTGCGCTAGCCATCCGAAAATTCCCTGTCGCAAGCCTCAAGCAACTATTTTGTTTGGAGTTGTTTCCCCTGCCGAACATTCTTCAAATCAGTCACATTTGTTTATACTTCTGCACGAATTTCTGGCTGCGTTTTCAGTATTTGCCACATGTCATCGTAAGTAAATGATATATTTCTGATTTTTATAGTAGAATCTTGTCAGTAAATATGATTTAAACAATATTTCATGGTCGTCATTGTCAATTTCTCGCCCATTATATTTTGATGATTTCGGTTGCAGATCACAATTCAGATAAAAAAAATTCCTGCGGGTTTTCTTATTGCAATGGAATGTGTGTTCATGTATTATGTTTAAAAAAGGCTGCATACATCGTAGTTTTTTCATATATGACTTGTAAAACAGTGTTTGAGGAAGAACAACTTTGATAAAGATAAAAAAAAATACTGTACATATCAACTATTTTTCAATCATTAAGATTTATTGGCAATTGTCATTAATTGTTTAGATTGTCATGAGTGAGGACCTTTTTCTGTCTGATTCCGACTCGGAGCTGCACATTGAGTCTTCTATTACAGAAGAGGACTTGGAGTAGAAAGAAGAGGTTAAAATTTCAAGCTTATATTTTTAGCTTAATAAACATGTACCAGTCGGCCAATTTTAAAATGAATTAAATTAACAAGTGTTTCAACCGTGTTATGTCATACTCCCGTCGTTATGTTATAATTCCTGGACATTATATATATTGTGCTAAGAGTTTAAATCCTACTAATAGATTTTTTAAGCATTTGAATGTTATAAACACTAATCAGCAAATATCAATGTGAATTAGAATTCTTGTGAATAATCGAATCAGATAATTTTTATGAATGATTGCCAGCGCAAGATATTCAGTTCAGTTTAAATTCTGAATAATTTAATTGATTTTGTTTAAGAAATTAATTTGGGATTGCTAAATCTTGTATGGTACTGTGTCGTAATATGCTATTTTGTTTTTTTCATAAGAGTATCCATCAAGCCCGGATTTCAGGAAGCGACAAAAAGCGAAATTCCTGCAGTACCAGTAGATATTTAATATGCGGTCTGACATAAAGGTCATTTCGGTGTTACCATGCTTTAAACACTTTACTAATTAATTGTACAGCATGCAGTATTTGAAATAAACACTTGCTCACTAAAATGTGGCAAGTTAATAATTATATTGTCAGGTACATACCGTTAATGAATTATAAAATGTTGCTTGCATAAGACTGAGGAAAAAAAAGAAAATTCATTCAAATGCAGAGTATATTTTACGTATATTTGACAAAGATTGCATGATATATACCTATCATACTTCACTAGCACAATCATAAATTATAGATTTGGCATTAGTAATTTTTGTTTAGAGAACATTGTTTGAATTTATATGAAATTTCCAATTAATTTCCGTACAACTTTTCATAGATAAATTGTATTCTCATTATCCCATAAGGTATTCACTAGTATAATGTTAAATGCATTTTTAACATTCTAGTACTATAGTATAGTCCATTTAAAGCAGAGTAACAATTCTCAAAACATCTAAACATGTTCTGTTAACACTACAAACGTGTTTATATTATTTGGATTGAAAAAAGCGCTTCTTTCACTGAACACACCAATTAAGTAAAGCTGTGTGTATTCATTTATCTACAAAAAAGGAAAAGAAAGATACATCAGAATTCAGTAATTTAAGTTCTCATTTTAAGTTTTTCATCAATATATATTCAATATGTTCAGTAAAATATATAAGTAATATATGAGATACTCATATTTGTATATTAAATATCATGTTATTATTTCATAGGCATTGGATTATTAATAGAACGGAACAAATAATATGATATAATACACTATATTTTTTTTATATAATCTTCTAAATTTATTTAACATTCAAGCCAACAAGTTGTGTCCATTAAAACATCATTAACATGTATGTCGTCGTGAAACAAAAACAATACACTGTTCATTTCAGTTTCCTGAATACCCGACATGGTATAATGTGAAATGTTCGGGTGATCAGGCGATCTACACCTACAAGTTAATGGACAATTACAAAGAAAATATTTAGAAACTGATACAGTTTTAGCTTGTTAAATAACATGTTAAATGCAATTGTAAGCATTGGGTACTATATGCACAAATATCCTTCAATACATGTGTGGGAGTACGATAGTGTGTTTATTGTCAAAAACTGACAGACAATCCGATTTTTGAAATATCAATATCTTGCTTATTTGGCAACAATGTTTTAATCAAATAAAGAGTTTTAATTTTGTTCAAGTGTTTTTTTAAAGAATATGTATAAGTATCCCAGATTTTTTAAAATTTTATAAAATGAGTTGTCCTGGCTTATTAAGGTAAGCGTGTCGGAAACCTGTGTTTTTCCGGTTCGAATGTTTGCACGTTAATTTACATAAACTGTATTCATACGCGTCTTAAAAACTATGGCGTACCGTTTTTGTCATTGTTTTGTCAGTTTTGTTAAAGTAAACAATACAATTGTTAACGGTTTTCTTAGTTGTTGTATATAATAAAAGGACTATTACGCTAGTCAATTGTTTCAAGAGTTTGTATCACTCTCGTGGCTTGTGCTATTTCGCATCACACTCGAGGCTCCGCCTCTCGTGTGATACGTCATCACACAAGCCACTCGAGTGATACAAACTCTTGGAACAATTGACTAGCGAAATATTCCATATTTAGCATTACGTTATTTCACTCCCGGAGCGTAGATCATGTTATAAAATGTTGTATTCATTATTAGCTTGAAGAATATTTATTTATTTCAGATCAGTTAAAAGTTCCTACAATCTACTTCCATGCACGCTTTCCTTCTCATACAACTATACAACAATACCAGGATGTAGTCTTCCCGACAGTGGAGGTCAACGAAGGTCAATGTTATAATCCTGCAACTGGAATGTTTACTGCCTCTGTCTCTGGAATGTATCTGTTCTCGGTTCAATATTGTAATTCATATAAGACAAATGCTTATTTTGAAATCGTTCACCAAAGCAAGACAATACAAAGGTCCTCATACTATGAACAGAGTGGACATTATCCTTGTGTTACTATGCAGGCATCTACGTGGGTTGCCATGGGAGACCGGATCTGGGTGCGTGCAACATCGACGAGTACGTTGTATACAGATGGACACAGATATAATTCGTTTTCGGGCACATTGATTCATGTTTAACAAATATCGGTTGCCATGGGAGACCGGATCTCGGTGCGTTCCACACATGGGAGCACGTTGTATACAGATTCAGAGAAATATAGCTCATTTTCGGGCACGTTGATTCATCTTTAACAAGCATATACAGAACATACAATGTATTGATGTCGGCAGAATCGCATTTGTATGTACATCTATATAATAATATATATATATATATAACATTATTACTAAAATTTACATAAAATATTGGCAAAAATGCATACTGTTATACCTGTAATTGTATCATAAACTTCTACATACGTCTAATATTTAAAAGCAGATGACGTCACTTTTATATTATTATCACTGAAAAATTATAAGTAGGAATTAAGCGTGTTTTATCTTCGTCATTGATTTAGTGTTATTTTAACAAGATCAGAAATCGCATATCTTCCGAACATGAATTACATGACGTAGAAATAAAAACAACTTTAATTCATCTACTGGTTATTTAGAAAAAGGAAATTGTTTTCCGTGTTCCTGCATAAATACTTTACTCATAAGCCTGTATAGTTTACATAGTTTACTATGCATGTTTATGTGACTAAAATCTAGTGTATACATTGGCATTGGCATTTTTATCTCTTAGCGTTAAGCATAATGTAAATAAATATTTGAAACAAAAAATGTGGTATTTGATGCTTTTTTAAAAGTGATTTTTTTACACTTAAATTATACAAGGAAATAATTGTAGCACGAAACCACTTCTTGAGAACGTTTGTTTTCAATGTTGGTCCATCCATTAGAAATAAATACCAAACGTTGTATTAATATAAACTATGTGAAAGCATTTTGCTTCACAACCGAACTAGTACAAAATGTCAAAAAAATAAAGACATTATAACATACATAAATGTCATTTCAACAAGAGATCAAAAGGCCCAAAGGCGGTCAACTGACACGCAAAGGAACAAAAGTGTTTCACGACAGACATATATTGGGAAAACTGCCCCAATCCTGGCAACCATGTTTTTCAAAGGGCCTAAATTTAAAAAAATAACTCAGAAAAAAATGTCAATAGAACAATAATTTAATTATTTGAGAAAGGTTCATGATGATCGGGATAATTCAGCTAAGAAATGAATAAAACAAATGCCCTGTACACTTTTTGACGATGCTGCTTCAGCGAAGCAGCTCTTCTAAATTATCATACCATGCAAATATTCTTCAAAATGGCGACCTTATGTAAAAGACCGTGCCAGTCCGATAGAGTAAGCTAAATTTTCTCAATCGACATACCTCGCTGATTCTCATTGATAAAGGTAAAGGCAGCTTGTTTCCCGTCCTTTTTCAAATTTATCGAGAGGTTCGGGACAGGAACCAAACACGAAACTGCCAGGTGGCACTTCAAATGCTGTGACGCTGGGAAAACCCCAAATGTAGTTATTTTTAGATTTGATCGAGAATGTCACCCGCCTCCCAGTTCCGCTGAATGGGTCAAGTTCCCCACGGGTACTACTTCCCTTATTTCGTACCCAATTTGTTTTCGTACCCAAATTTGTGTTTGTACCCATTTTATTTCGTACCCCAATTTTTTTTTCGTACCCAATTTTTTCCTCGCACCCAAATTTTTTTTCGCACCCACATTTTGTTCGTACCCAATTTTTTGTTTACATAATTTTTTCGTAAACAAAATTTTTGTACACACATTTTTATTCGTACCCAAAATGTTCGTACCCACATACACAATTGTGGTAATGTGGATAAACTTAAATTGATGTTTTATATCTTTCCTTTTCTAAAGCATCGTCACACAAGTACTGTCAGTACTTTAATTATTGTTTGCAAAATAGTGTGACGTCAAGTGTGTTTTAAGTTTCACGCAACCCTTATAAGGAAAACTGCCCACCCCCAGGCGTCCTTGTTTTTTGCAAGTTCGGTATTTTTTTTAATTTGGGTGAGATATGTTCAAACGAAATGTTCTGGGGGAAACTTATTGTGTTTTGACTAAGAATTTCGCTTCTTGAGCATTTACAAATGTTTTTCTATACCCATTTAAGGAAATCTGACCGACCCCCCCCCCCCCCCCCCCCGCGTGCATTTTTATTGAAAAGACCGCAATCATGTTCAAACTCTGACGAGATTAAACAAATGTTTTGTACAAGTGTCGTGAAGAGTGGGCTCAACATGTGACTTCTAGAGTGATATATTTTAACCCAATTAAAATAGTTTAGAGTTCGCCCGAGATATCACTCGTACAAATGGTCGGACAACGTCTCACGCATTTGTATTTAAGCGTGCAAACGTGGCCTCTAACGTGTTCTCAGGGTATACGGACGAAAAACGACGTTACAAAAGCTCAATATAAGAATATGTGATAGATCAAATTGTTTCAATGCTGGGAAACCAAAACAATCAGGGGACGGGTGACCAAATGGGTAACGAGGTGTGCTATAACTGTGATGACAGTCGTTCAAATCTTCCTAAAACAGGAACAGATAACTGTTAACGTATTTAAAGAACATAAAAACAACTAATATTCACTTTACAATACAGAATAACGGCTATCAGTACCACATAGACTGAAAGAAGGGAAGTAATTCAAAAATTCTCATGTTTGGAGCAGCATACACAGTTATCTTCCATGCAACATGCCCTTTTGCATTAAAACTGCTAAATTTCTACATTTCTTCTTGTGTAAAGATAAACATAATCACTTACAAAAGTTTGAACTGGCGAAACTTCGTTTGGTTTTTATAAAATTTAAATGAAAAATAGCACTTCTCCTTCGTAATACTTTTGTAGTACCAAAATTTCGCCGACTAAAATGCAAATGAAATTTTTGTTGTAATTGATTCTTATAGTTTGATCACTTTATAGTTTTCGCCGGTATTGTTACATGTAACATGTAACTAAAAAAGTAAACCAAATCAAAAGCATTGAAATTAATTGAAAACTACATTAACAACTACAACCGTACACATCCGAATCCGGTTACTTCGTAGTATACTTAAGTAACCGGGGTTCATTAAAGTAGCACCTTAGCCTCGCGGTGCTCTTAATTTGTCGTTGTTGGCTCATGAACTACATAAAATCACCGCGTGTACTCTTCCGTAAACTACAATGTACCCTGGATACGGAAAATACGCTTAAAGGCACGCGACCATACTCCGGAGTACTTTTTAGTATATTGTCCGTACCGCGGGTACTTTTAAATATACCTAAGATACCGGCGGTACTTTTATGTAGTGCCTGAGCCGACAACGACAATTCGGGCTAAATTCAACATCAAATTGTAGTATACTTAAGAGTACCGGGGGTACTTTTAAGTAGCACCTGATTCGACAACGACCATTGGTTCTAAATTACGGCATCCAGTTGTTTCTTTTGCTATGTTGTTTTGTTTCTCCATATCATAATTACAGCGGAAATGATGAAAATAAACACAATACAACAGCTTTTGGTATGAGTCCACATTCTTTGGAAATAAACCTGCATAGACAAAAAGTTTCGAAATGTATCTGACAAAAAAATACTCGAACATCACTAAATCCGCATAATTGTTTATTACCGGTTACAGAGGTAGTATATATCCTCGGTGTATTAATCTGGAGCAACCCCATAAGGCATACATCATTACCAAGCATGATAACATAATTGATAATAATATTAAATTAAGCGAATCGGAGATGATGAAGCTGCCTTTCTTATTATAGTTTTAATGGAGCACAGTAATGTTTCAAAATTACACTCTTACAATCTCCACACTCATTCCATCCCGCGAATCTCTTAAGGAGTCGCATTTCTAGCACAGGTGGTTAGCGTGTGGCTATGATATTAATAAGTAAAACATCATTTTGAAGAAAAAATAATCAAAGTATAACGAAAAACCAACGAAAACAAATTCACCATCAAATATATACTTATATATATACATTTGATAGTGAAATTGTTGTTAGAAGACTGTAAAGAACACATTAATTTTTAAAGTATTTGTATTGTCCTTTGTTTATTACGTGCATAGCCAGTTCCTTGAATGCAGCATTACTCCGCAAGAAATAACGTATTTTAAAAAATCATATAATGACAGACGGCTTTAAGAAAATATACCGTTGTTAAGGATGATAACTCGCTTCACAGTATGGACAGAGTTATTGACCTTTGCTATGTTTTCATGTACGAAGCGTCTATTCATCAATATTGAAGGGGATAAAATAAAAGTTCATACATTTACAAAGGACATTCAGAGCACTTGCAGGGTACACAGACTATAACTTTTGCGTAGTATTTGTTGTGTTATTTCCCTATGTTCATGTGTTTGTGCAGAACATCCTAACATCCAGCAAATCATAACTTGAAAACTATTGAATGGGTTTAAATGAAACTTCATACATGTATTATGGTCTTCATAGAATGTACAAAGTAGAAGCACCATACCTCATTCTTAAGCAGAGTTATTTCCCTTTGTAAATTTCGTACATCTGAAGAAAAACAATACGGATAAGTGAACATTTTCCTTCGTTATGTTAATTTGCCCAGACCAATAACACAGTGTAATTGTATTGTGTAGGTCATTACTCAAAAAACGTTTAAGAGATTCAACGGAAATTTCATATTATGCTAGAAGACTTTGAGAGGAAGGGCGGAGATCCATAGCCCTTTTTTATTACGTCTATTTATGCAGTTCTTACAATTTAATTTATTTAATTGTCTTGTGTAAATAATTACAGAATGCATTAACATGGTATTTAGTGGATAGAAAATTCATAAATCAAAACAGGTCATTTAGATATCAGTATTTCAATAAAATATTTTATCGTAAAGATCACACTTCTCGTTACTGCACTTGTTTGGCCAAATCTGATCAAGCTATATATACACTCGGTCGTTGAAGTGTTCAAAGTGTAAATTTCCTACTTGAAAAGAAAAAAAAATTCCTACATGGTGCCAGTTATAAAGATAAACTAGCACATTTCAGAATACTTCAGTCATTCGAGAAAATACGTGTATATGCCATATAATAGCGTCATAATGTTGTATTTGGCACTGTTCGATTGGGATTCCTATTCATCTGACTAATGCTATTCCAAATCTATGGTTAGACCATGAAAATGCCAATGACTGTCTAAACTGGAACTTTGTTTGAATTTGTGATGTCTTCAGTTTTCAGTCCTCAGAGGCTGTACTCAGTAGAGCTATTTTTTGTTAAGTGGACGACACACATATACGATATTTCTAACTCCTAGTTGGTACGGAAATCGTCCATACATACATTGCAATCTTGAAAATTAAATATATTTCATATATGAATCATTTCTTCTGCGTGTACTAATCAGTTGTTAACATAATCTAATCGTTGTAATAGATTTCCGATACTTTCTACACTATTTCACAGACACTAAGTGTGTTTTTGCGATTCATGCGACACGCTGTAGCATTTTTGACGATGTTGCGAAGCAGCTCTTCTAAGTTATCATACCATGCAAACATTCTTCACAATGGCGACCTATGTAAAAGACCGAGCCAGTCCGATTGAGATAGCTCGATTTTTCTAATCGGCATACCTCGCTGATTATCATTGATAAATGTATAGGAAGCTCAGCTATAAATAGGGCAGCATATTCTGGGAAAAATATTTAATAATAGTTTGAAAACGTTAGTTTTAAATCAGTTATATTCAATCCATTATATGTTTATAGATCAATGAAACAACTATGCATTTTCTGTATTGTATTTGACATTTGTCATGATTCAGTAAATAAATTGCAAATTAAAACGTGTATAATTAACTTTCAACGCGATCATGAGTGTAAAGAAAACGAATTATTTCGAACCTGCCTGTTGTAAAAGTTGTAGCGACTATGGTATATAAACAGCATAATAGCCGTATGACATCTGTGAAATTCGCTCTTATGCGTGCTTTCTCATTTTGCATATTAATAAACTTTTCAAACAGAAATTACAGAGCCACATCAGTGCACATACTATGTTTGATAATTCATTCGTTTGTTGGATATTGCTTGCTGTTTTAAACACATATTAGGTCATATCGCGGAGATTTTGTTAACCTTACCATGTGTTCATGGGCGAACTCACGTATTCAAGTGCTCTTACGACTATGTGCTCATACCTACTTTCGGGAATCATCATGAAATTATTGCCGTACTTAACGAACAAACATGCCTAAGCTTATTGAATTAGAGAAAAAAACAATAATCAAAAGAGAAAAATTATATGTTCATGCACATGGGCATGTGAAATCACGTCCGTACACATAGCATCATTAACTAAGAAAAGGAAACAACGAAATATAAAGTTTGGTATGATATACATGTGAAATTAAAGAGCATGGTGTTATTAAAGAGCATGTCAAGTTTTGAATTTATATGCTGAAACGTAATGTTATGACCCACAAGCGTTTTACTGTAATAGAAAGTTTTTTTACGATAAGTGGTACAGAAAATACACGTCGAATATTTTTTAAAGATATTTCTTGTTATATTTGATCGAGAATGTAACCCGCCTCCCAGTTTCGCTGAATGGATCAAGTTCCCCACGGGTACTACTTTCCCGGACCCCATACTTTTTTCGAGCCCTACATTTTTCGTACCCAATTTTTTTCGTACCCAATTTTTTTCGTACCCATTTTTTTGGCATAAGTCAACCATTTTTCCTACCCAAACTTTTCGTACCCACATACACAATTGTGGTGATGAAGATAAGCTTAAATAAATGCTTTTATATCAATCCTCTTCAAAAGCATCGTCACACCAGTACTATCAGTACTTTGATTGTTTTCATTTTCTGTAAACTATGTCGATCTTTGCAAAGTCCAAGATTTCGTCTCCGACTTTAAGAATTGGCGCTAATATAAAATTGGATGAAAGGATCCAAATGGAATTTGATTGTCTCCATTCAAAAACATTGCTTTTTATAGCTTTCGCTGAAAGCTTACTTTGGCAGCTGATAGCCATAGCTTTATTGTGAATACGATTCGCATGCATTTATAAACTGGTGATTTCTTTCTTAGATTTGCGTAAAAATACCATTTTTATAATTATGTAGCAATTCTTAATTCCATTATTCCGGTTTTCCGTAAATAAAGATTCTCATCTGTAAGAATACGGAATTATAAAAAGTATTTAGCTGCAATTGTTAATTAAAGGCTGTTTCGAAATTACCCTCTGCAAAACAGTTCCTCATATATCAGGAATTCAGTTGGTAACAACAATTCCTTGTAACAACAATTCCAGTATTGCATTAGTTTTAAATTATGGTTTAAAGGTCGTGTACATTTTGCTTATAATTTAGCGGTTTAAAAAGTCTTCCAGTCTCTCTGTCTCGCAACAGACTAACCCACAAAGCACTAGAAATACACCTTAGACTCGTGTGTTTATAACATTTACGCGTATAAATTTGTAATTACACTCAGCAACTTACCTTGGATTCATTTCCTTTCTTGAAAAAATATTGTAACGTATCAGTGACTCAAAGGGTTGATTAAAACCTCAAATATAACATAGACTTAACCACCTGATTTTGAAATAACTGTTTGCATGTTTTTTAATCGATCATCATACGCCTCCAATTACCGTGAGGACTTCTACGCATTCTGGCAATTTGACTTTAAGCATTTGGAACGAAAATCGATGGATCGTTTAATCGTATGGCGAGTGCTGATCTCATATAAACGACATTTCAATATACTATGGCTGATGCAAGGTAATTCATATGAGACCATAATGCGTCATAAGATCAAACAATCTCATTAAAATAACTACGTATTTCAATATTTACATTCCATCCACCATGGTCACAATAATGGCGAATAAAAGGCAATTCATATGAACTCAGTATGCGTCATAAGGAAAAACAATCCAAATTAAACAGGCCTTTTCACGTTTCGGAAAATCGACAAATTAAAACAAAATGCTTCAGATACGCAAATTTTCGTTGTAGTTATGATATTTGTGAGGCATCAGTAATGCTGAACATTAACCATCCTCTAAAATATCCAATATTTGGATCTTTTGACGATTAAAAAACCTGAAAATTATGAAGCGTTGCAACGCGAAACGATTAAATGATGTTGAGAGTTCTGTTGTTAACGTGTGATACTACGAGGATTGCATAAATTAAAGTATAAAATACATCACCAATTGAGCACGGATTGCACGAGTGGTCTAATCGACTCTTACTCCAGGGGTCAGTGGTTCGAGCCCAGTTGATGGTTTCTTGTTTTTCTTTCTTTATATTTATTCTTGTTTTTTACTGTAGCTTTATAAATCCAATGTTTAAATTTATCAATATAAAGCATTTAATGACAAACTTCAATGCATGCCAAAATCTGTGAAAAGGTCCCTTTGAAGTATTTTTTAAAAATATTTACATAACGTAGCCATCAATTTTGTTCCAAAAATGCCTCAAACAAAATGACGGGAAAGCGTTTACGTCCCACGGTACTACGGGGACGGTTGTACAAGGTAATTATCACATGGTTTGTTATTTTGATTAAAGCTATGCAGGGAATCAGACAGAGTGCACCTCGGACGACACAAATTTGGTATTAGGACGAATCTGCGACTGGATATAATCGATTATATCAGTAAACGTTAATGCAAAACGTGGCGACGTCATCATATCCTCGAGGATTATGCCAGTCTAATGGCGGTAAAGTTTGGTCTGGCGAATGATTTAACCGTTTGATTCATGGAATGATACAAGAACGCATGAATCACGAAAACAATGCAAGCAAGTAAGTAAATATGATCCAAAATAAATTGAAGAAAAAAATTGACAAAGAGCCATGAAAAAAAATCACCACCCTCTGATATTGGAATCATAACAAGGTCATTAACTAGAATTTATCATAGACCTGTCTTCGCGGGCCGCAAAAATGTCAAAAATAGCTTTAGTCATTTTTTTTTCTTATTAAACATGATTTTATATATTTATTTGAATATATTGGGCTCCTTTGTACCTGCATTGAAGGTCTAGACCTGAATTAGCTGAAATAATTCGCGTTCAGAATAAATCTGAACGCTGAAACTCCGGTCTGCAAAAACCATAACGAAAAATAAATACAATACTATTATATCAATATGCTTAAAATTGCAAAATAACATTACCAACTCACAAAGTTTTGGTTAATTAGTCCATTTTTACCTCAAATAGTGTCGAATTGAAGTTAAAATGCATAATTTGTTTCAGTTAAACTTCTGCTTAAATCGCAATACAATCACTGACCTCTCGCCATGTTATGAAATATTTAAATATCAACCAATCAGAAGAAGGCATTACGGTGTAATAGGCTGCGTTATCGATTAAAATCTACCTGCCGTATACAGCGGGCGCAGCGATTGGAATTGAAAATGTGAGCACTGAGTAGTGTGTTGATTTAAATTGGTCAGGCGTGCAAAATTGAAAGAGTCGTTACATAATTCTTACGGAACATTATTGAGAAATGAATTATCTACACAGGTATGTAAATATTATTGCAATCCGTTGATATTAACTGTCTGATATCGGGGCTTGAATGTTGCGCACCAAATTCCTTGCGCATCAATATAGACAAAGAAGGAAAACTCTCGCTATTAAAAAGATAGAGTGGACTATTGACGCCAAGAGGCTGCCAAAGCAAAAATCATCAAAAGACTCTTAGGCGGCAATTTATATTGACTAGACCTGAATGACAAAACATTGGAGGAGCTGTGTGATGCTTTCAAAAACAGAAAGCAGAGAAAAATTACTGGTCGTGTACGTAATTCCGGCCCAGGGGACAAAAATTCCACTCGTCCGCTCGTATTGACGAGTGAAATCTTGAAAGGACGAGTGAATTTCCCTAAAGCTCTCGTCCTACAGGACGAGTGAAAAAAAACTGATGTTAAAATATGTATTTTCTGACCAGTAAGACTTTTTGTCATTAAATAAAATCATTTCTTAAAGCATATCTATTCCGAAAGTAGAACGCGAATGAACCGGAAATCGTAATTGTAAATTTCATACAGCAGGTGCGCGTTGTTATGCGAGACTGTGTCCCGAGTAAATATTGGCTTTTTGGTGTAAACTTTGCGCGGCCATGTTGACAGGGAACCATCTGACTTCATTCACTGTAAGTATTGATTTTTTTAAAGAATTATTTTACTGCGAAGTACGGTTTTACATCTGAAAAATGTCTGACATACGAGCGTTCTTTAAAGGGGGCAGGAGCGATGTTCAACCATCCGAAATGGAAAGCACGCAAGCATTAGAAAAAAGAAAAAACAAATTTGTCTTCATTTATTTATTTTGTGTTCCTCATAAATAAAGTAAGTTAACATTTCTTCTGTGATCAGCTGGCATGAATAACTAAGTTAGCAGCATTTTAGCAGTGATATAGGAAACATTGTTAGTCATATCAGTCCTTTGCAATCTTTCTTTCACACATATTTGAAGGACAAGTGCATGTGTTTGCAGGACGAGTGAAAATTTTAATACACTTGTCCTGCGGGACGAGTGCAATTTATAAATATTTTTGTCCCCTGCGGCCTGTACGTAAAAAATCGGCCACCTGTGTTTAATCATTTTCATGATCTAAACACACATGTCTTGATTATTTTTAGAACAATCAACTTGAAAACCAACCCTTATCTCAATATTTTGCAAGTTAAAAGCATATCACTGTAAACGTTTGCATTAAAATGTCTCAAACATAACACAAGATATTCCTGTCATGGGAAAAGTGCCGTCATTATCCATAGAAAAAATTATATTCTTATAAGAAACAAATATATTTGATTAAATAATTATAATTTCTATCTGATAAACTTTAATCAAGGTATTTTTAATTAATTGTATAAAAACATAGATTTCAAACAAAAAAATCAGGACCTAAATATAAACTTTTAATATATGAATTACCTCCCTTGATTTGAATATTAATAGTTTACATGTTGTAAAATTAAATATAAGCGTTTACTAAAAATCGACACTAAAGTCAACTTTTCAAACAAAATGTTTTTACTTTCTTAGCTATGTTAGTAAAAATTGATTAAAACTATTAAAAATAAATATTTTTTATGAATTTGCAGTTCCCCATTATCCGTGCAGGCCGTTAGTATTTATTAAAATACGTAGGGGGAGTAACTGGTATAATAATGTCACATATTTTTTAAGTTTCAAGTCAAAAGTTGTGTTTGTGTAAACCTTTATTAATACTCTTAAAATGAGGACATTCGTCTAAAGATATTGCTTTGAAATTGTACCTGCAGATAAACCTGAAAAGTGGCCGATTTTTTAGGTACAATTGCCCTACGAAAATTGATAGTTTATATATCATTAATTTCTGTTCATAAAAGTAACATACACTGATCTAATTCTATTGAAATTTTCATGCTAGGCGAGTTTTGAACCCAGGATTATATATGTGAAGTTTAGTTTTAACAAGTTGCCTAAAACAAAAGATGTTGTTAAAATAGTCCCAAAAGTGGCTGGAATTACGTACACGACCAGTATGCTGTATCTTGTGTGACTAACAGTTGTTTGTTTTGGTAAAAAATATACGCTCCAAGTTTTTGACTGTACAGTTCTTATCTCAGAGTGTAACTGAAACTGAAAGACAAAATTGCAGTACTTGAATAAATGTTGAACATGCCCAATATTGCATGTGTTTATATAAAAAAGACAAAATAACAAATACAAACAAATTTATTTGTTAAACCACTGACTTATTTAAGCATGATAAATTCTCAATGTTTTCCCAAAATGAGCCGTTTCATCGGAGCAAAATTTCCCAAAATGGACAATTTATTTTGTCAATAAAAAATTACCAATTTGGTGAGACTCCTTTTCCCAAAATAGGCAGAAAAATCCCTGCAAAAGTTTTACTATCTATGGGCCTCCATGGGCTTAATCTGGCTCTGTATATAATAAGTGAATACTTTTCCAAAAACTAATTCTCATTTTGGAACAAGTGGGGGTTATGAGTCTTTGCAAACACATGGTCCATCATTCTGACATTAGGAAATATAACAAATACATTACATGAGTCATTACAAATATTAAAGCAAGTGTGGTAACTTATAACATGCTATAGTCTTCTTGAGTTGTGGGTAATTTAATAGATGTTGCATCACAAATATAATTTAAATTTATGACCATGAATCATTAAAAACATGATTATTTACCTTTGGTCTTAAATTTATTTTTTTTTCAAACGTTTATCGTCAGTAAGCATCAAAATAATCGATTGTGTTGAAGGTGACAATAAAACTGCCATCTTGCAAATAGTGGTTCTTCTTGAGCCGTGGATTCTTATTTTCTGTTTCGATTTTAAGATTTGCATGCTATAAATAGCCTTAAAACTGACATTGCAAGGGAGGTTCATTTCATGTGAAAAAATGTCAACAGATGATTTAGTATGGAAAATACTCATTGATAAAAAAAAATTGTTACTTAGAAACACAATATGAACAATACATAAGGGAGGAATTATTTGATAAAAACGTGTCAAGCTATCAGTCTGCAAAACTAACTTTTTTGCCTTCATAGCCAATGTGGCTGTGAAACTTTGAAAATGTCAAAGCCACAGGAAATTTTTCATAGCCCCCAAAAAATTGAATTAATTTACAGTGAAATTATCATGAAAGGACGACAACAGTCTTTATTTATAGATTGCAATTGGAGGTTAAGATCGTGAACAAATCAGTATTCACAGTTTCAAACGTTTATTCCATCACATCTGACTCTGAGAGTTCTTTACAAATTTTTGCAATGTTATTTTCCTTATTTTTGAAGTTTTCATCATCATCAACATCATCATCATCATCCTCAGCATTGTCACTCTCATCATCTGATAGACTGTCAGTGTCAATAGATCTATTGATTTATTTAATTTATAAAAACCTTAGCACTATAATTTTATTTATCAGCGTAGAATGCAAGTTCAGACTTTACACTCTCTATAACATCTAAGGGAGATCACTAATGATAGAAAACTAAGGGAAGTAACCAAGCGGTGTCACTGTACGAATTTACACCTGAAATGCGTAATTGATGATTTATTGGTTTATTTTCACAGATTTGTTTATATTGCAATTCAGGCAATCTATATTAAATTTTTCTATTGCCAAGGCTAAGATTTCATTGCATTGGTGATCAGGCGATGGGTTAATTTTGCAGACTGAGTTATGATGAATTACAACATGTATCTGTTTTTGTTGTATTTTTGATCAACAAAACGATGTTGACTGTGTTAAAACTTTTCCATCACGACTGTATCATGTGCAAAGGGAATTCACACCATCTCTATACCTAAAACTCAAAAAGAACCCACGACTTGGCAAAAGTTTACCATACAAACACATGATAGAATGCTGTGGTTAAATATATTTTCAGCAACATGAAAATTAATGGATTCTTTAATTTGAACATATTCATTGGCCATAACATTCATAGATTTCTAATTTTTACCAAAAACCTGAAAAATACGTTTTGTATGTGTTTTCGTCTATTCTAACACCCCTAACATCAACTTAACATGCACTTAACAACATCTAAATTACCTGCAGTTTCAGATTCAGAATCATTTAGTTATTGCAATAACCTAGTCTTTTGTTAAATTAGCGGGATAATCCAAAGATGCAGTGTACTAGCCATGCAACAAAAAGTGGCAGTAGTGGTTTCAATCTTGTTTTTCGTGATTCAAATGATAGCAGTGGTGGTATTATAGAAAAAAATGAATAAACTTCATGTTAGATTTCACTCATTTCAATAATGTATTAAGATATACCATGTACGAGCGTAACAAAAGGTTTTTCCACAGCCCTCCACATTTGTATACATCATAATTATGTAGTCAGGGCTTAACACTAAGGCACGTCCGAACGACATTCACTGCCTGTACCTAGGTCTGGGCTAGCCAATGTCCCAGTAACATGCCCGACCGGTCGTGTGTATTTTGGGCGGGATTATGTGTTCTATATCAATAAACTGCGTTTTAAATAAGCTTTTGAAAGATGCAAAAATCTTTATACAGTATGATCAGATGACAATTAAATCCCAGATTGAAGTCGGAGACTACAAACAGATCATAACTCGAAATAGATTTGGAACCCCCTGATTGCAATCTAAAAGAGGCCGACATTTCAGAAAATCCCCGGCGGTTTTCCTGGTAAAACACGTCAGTACCTATTTTTAAACGGAATTCCGATAAATACGGTTATGATTGGTTTCCTCGAAGTGACGTGTTTTCTCGATAAAAATACGTTTTAAACTAAAAGCCGGGATCGCACAGGATTGTCCAGGATTGATGAAGGTATAAAACTCGACATTAACACAAAGTTAATATAAAATTATTATTTATTTATCAATTTTAAATAATTTTAATTTGTTTGATCGATTAGAAGTGTTTTGACAATCTTTTTACACAATTCAATTAGCAAAACTAATATTAATGGTCGATCCCGGCTTTTAGTAGAGAGTTATTCTTGTACAATTGTTACGACAACTGTAACACGTTATTTGTTATTTTGCGACACCTAAGATTCACTTACCATTTGTTGTCAGACGGCAACCGCGGCAATCTATGTAAAAAGGTTTTAACGTTCATGTCTTTGTTTAAGTTTGGCTTCATGGGTGGGGATGGGGGTTCCTCGGATAAGAAAAGAAAAGGGAAGGAGGAAAGTAAGAGAAGGTATGAGGGGAAAAAAACAAGAAAATTTCTCCCGAAATGGCGTGAAGATTACAAATAGATGTCTTAAGTAGATGAATATTGAATTCATTAGCATTAGTAAGGCAAGCTAATAAGAATGATTGAATCATAATTGCACATCTCAAAATACAAGTACAAGTTAAATGATTAATACAAAAGTTTTGATAATACTTTGGTCGGGGCACATGAAAGATTGGTCAGGGCTAGTAGGTTCTGCATTTACTAGCCCGAATGGGCTAGTTGAAAAAAAAGTTAGTGTGAAGCCCTGTGTAGTAAATATTTTCCTAATTGGAAAAGATGCTTCAATATTTTGGAAAATAGCTGTGAAAGATAAAGCTTATTTCCAAAAGCATAGCCGCGCTTACTTAATAAAATGTAAGTGCACATTAATAAACCCCCCAAAAAACACTCCATCTATTCATACTCAAGTTTATTAAATAAGTCAATTTAAAAAAAAGTAGAAAGTGTTGCATAATCTGAAACCTCACTTTTCATACAGACCTGCAGCGGGATTTTACTTCTTGACATGTGACATGTTTAAAGGATCAAAATATATAGTTAAATGCATCAAACAATACCAGAAATTGTGGAGGGATTTATTTGAATATTTCCCCATTGACCTTCACCATGTGATACAATTTTCAACACAAATTTTAATATCTGTTTTTTCTACCAGGTTTTCCGATGGAATAAAACTGGTTGTAAGATTGGCGAATGTCGGCAGGCTGGCGGATGGGCGGGCGGAACAAGCTTGTCCGGGCCATAAATATGTCGTTCATGGTGAGATTTTAAAATAATTTGGCCCATAAATTTTGTTCACCATTATTGGACGGTGTGTCATGCGAAAGAATTACATCGATATATGCAACGTCAAGGTCAAACTTTGAGTTCAAAGGTCAAAAATGGCCATAAATGATTTTGTCGGGCCATAACTATGTCATTCATTGTGAGATTTTAAAATTACTCGGTACATTTGTTTACAATTATACATGACTAAAAATAGATTGAATTTGACACAAGGTGTTAACTATGAACAATCAGTAACAATGCACATTTTGAATTGTCTCCCTTTATCAAACTTTAAAAAAAATGAAATCAATGTCGCCACAACTAAAAAGATTGAATTTGACACAAGGGGGATAACTAGCAACAATCAGTAACAATGCACATTTTGAATTGTCTCCCTTTATCAGACTTTTTCCAAATTGAAAACCCTATTTTGTGACAATTTTGTTCCTTGTTCATTTTTTTATTGATAAACAAACTGGCCAGCAAGTATATTGTTTTAAGATTAATATTATTCGAAAACACCAACTTACGAAGGGAAATCTTTTGTTTCAAGAGTGTACAAATAATTAACACAATTTGTTATCTTCTCAAAGTGTTTTGTCATGTGTGGAGGTTAATAAAGAATTAATGAATGATCAACCTTGTATATCATTTGTGTTGCCAGATCCTTTGTTGGCATGTTTCAATATATTTTGTTTGGTCCAACACAAATATTGAATTCATTTTTCTAGGAATTGCAGACATTAAAGATATCATTTGCTGCCTAACTTGCTTTTCTAAAACGTCTTCCATGGGAGCCTGAATTAAACTGATCAGTCTTTGTTGATTTATGATAAGAAAGAATGGCATCTGCATTAATCTTTTCATATTTGAGTAGTTTAAAGGTAAAGAGGATTTGTATTGGAGAAAGCTGTGGGGACATTGAGGATTCAGAAAGGACCTTGCCGCTCTGTATGGTGTGAGGGTACTGTTATATAAACAATCCATATACTCTGTACTCTGTAAAGTGACATGCTAATAACTTTTTTAACACGTCTATAAAACAAAACTTACTTTGTGTTGACTTTGTCCATTTTTATAATTTTACATTAATAGTTTTGTGTTTTATGTATATCCTTTATTCTTGTATTTCCTATATGAGCCACATTGTTTGACAATGTACATGCATTTATGCAATATGAAGTCAGGGTAGCTCCAGACCAGACTGCAAAGTGACAAAACTGTGCCAATGCACAGGCTGGTCTGGAACAATGCTGGCTGCATATGGCCATATTTTGCATGATACAGAACATTTTGTATACGAAACTAGGCACTTAATAAAAGACTAGTATATGGAAGCACAAATTTTGCCTGCCAATTTCCCTGGAGTTTCATTTTTTTTCCATAATGAAAATGGAATTCAAACTTTCTCTTAAGAGTGATTTTATATCTCAAAAGAGAAAGTGCTTTTCTATTAACAGCGATTTTCCTCCTTCTTTATAAAGTACCGGTAAACGGTACTTTCCCAATCGAACGAAAATTCCCAAATTCCCAAAACGGTACTTTCCCAATCAAGCGAAAATTCCCAAATTCCCAATCGGCATCTGGAAAAATCCCAATCAGCGTCCGAATTTTTTCTCAAAACGATAGAAAGTTTCGTAAAAAACCAACTTTCGGCGAGCGAACAAAGAAAATCGTATAGTTGTGTGTAACCACGCGCTCGATTAATTTCGGGTTTTATTATTCAGCGCATTCAATCAATAGAGTTGTTACTGTTTCCGGTTCTTTTGCCAGGCAGCCAGCGTACTGTTTTACGTCGGTTTGTAACCTTATCGCAGTTTGAAATGAGTCATAATAGCAAATATTATGCCAAAAAACCAATCGGAACCATCTATCACAGGACACATTGACAGCAATAATGATGCTGTGCAGGGAGGGATGCAAGCAACTGAGTGATGATCAAACATCAAAGATTGTTGAAATTTTCACAAAAATGAAAGAGAGAGACATTGCTTTAAAAGAGATTAAAACAACTAGTAATTGATTTGGTGTGTTCTTTATAATATTTTGTTATTTATATAAACTTTATAACTTAATGGTCATTAAGGCATGCCTGCAAATGATTATTTAAATGGGTATGTTCAATTAAGTATGAACTGTATGATGTATTCAATAAGACCCAAACTTCACGACGCGATTTTCCCAATTTCAGGATTTCACGACTCGATTTTTCCCAATTTTGAGGTTTTCACGACTCAATTTTTCCCAATCGGACCGGTACGGGTACTTTTCCCAATTGGACAAGGAAAATCGCTGATTAATCATCACTATTTATCAGAAGCTAACTAGATTTTTGTTGCTTCTTCATAGTCCAAATATTTTAGAAAAAATCTCCTGAAGATAGGCGGCGTACCTTTTACCTAACGGCAGTTTATCAAGATAAAGCATTATCACAAAAGTCGTTCTTCTTATTCTTCTGATTGGTTTGCACCTGACAATGATAAGTTCCTGTTAAGAGCATGCACTTTGTAACACTGTTCGAATTTTCAGTTCAATTTCTTCTCTTAAGTGCCATGAGAATGCAAACAATACAACGCAAAGCCCTTGCTAACCTTTGAATATGCACTATTTGTGTCACAGCGAAAAATATTTCCATGTAGTTTCACTTTTGTTCAGCTCCATTATTGCATGTAGGTTTGCTACCAATTTGCCAAACACATAACCTTCTTCTAGTATGCTATGGTATGTCAGTTTACTTTAAAATTGTATATCAGGGTCCTCTCTTGCCGCCAGGGGAAGCCACCCACATCCCTCATGAGGGGGAATTTTCCCGCATATTACCTTTTATGGGGGGATTTTACTTAGTCTCTCATTACAAACTTTTTTAGTTTTGTACAAGTTTGCACTATATTCCCTTGCTTTTTTTAAACTGAGTATATTTGACACCCATATTAGACTATACTGTATTGGAGGGCCCTTGCTACACTTTGGGGGATAGGGGCCGTAGCTATTAGAGGGGGTATTGCGTTGTTTCGGGTGAAAGTGGTAATTTTAGATCTTTTTACCAACCATTAAACACCTTAAATTGCTATACTTTAATGTGATTTACATAAATATACATTTAATCAAAGGTTGGTAGCACGATACCATGCAGCTGGCAACAATTTTTGTATTAATATTTTTTTTTTGAGGGGAAATTTTTTAGCTGAAATAGGGGAAAAAAGTATACATTTTTCATTGGGGGAAGCCGCTGATATTCGGCAGTAAAAAGTGCAAAACGAAGGCCCTGTATATGAAAACAAGCTTGCGTAAGACATGGCAGTAATCTCAATTAATGAATTATCTTCTCCAAGCTTTCTGTTTACCTCCTTAAGTAATGTCCCTTTGACTAATAATTTGTGTTTATTAACTTCATAGCAATATATCATTTGCTTTTGCCTTGATACAAACAGTGATTTGTTTTTCCCAATTGGAAAAAGTACCGGTACCAGCCTGAAACCCTGAAATTGGGAAAATTGGCGTTGTGAAGTCTTCATATTGGGAAATTGGTGTATTTGATTGTTTGCTCCCAAATACTTTAAAATTGATAACAAAATGCTGTCAAGTTGTTTATATTAATATTTTCTTAGGTTCAAGCCATAAAGCTGCATATGGAACCTAACTAAATGTTGCATTTTTAAAATTTTTAAAATATTTTTTTGTAGAAATCTTCAATTGGGAATTATTTTGACTACAATTGGGAAATTTGTATATTTTCCTAATTGGGAAAGCGCCATTTTCCGGTTCTTTATAAAGAAAGAAAAAAATGGCTGGATACAAAATATGCCATATAATGCCTAAGAAACATGAAAGTTTTTTATACAATGTGTTTAATTTTTCATTAATTATAAAATAACCTATAGGCCAGTAAGGTAATTAGAGATTTTTTTACCTTATATATTTGGGATCCAGTAGAATGCCCATTCAAAATGCAACATATATTTTGTTTTCACCAATCAGAAAGACAGCATTCCTAGCAATCAACATATGTATCAAAGGCATTTAGAAGTTGTAAGTCATTAATTATTTATGTGTGGAGAAAATAAATTAACACGCCATATTATAGAGAATACATGGTAAAGCTCGCCCTATTTTCTTTTTCTAAGCCTCACTGGATAAACTTTCTTTCTCTCGGCACCAACAATGTATTCAATTTATCCTACTTCATGCCATTGACACATTTTATCAAATTCAAATAATAAATTGATATAACAATATAATTATTAGACCGCTTAACTACTGATTGTGTCCCGTAAACAATAGTTCCACTTCAAGCTGTTCCTTTTAATACTTTGCTATTGAAATTATGAGGAGAAATAACAAACGAATCGAGAATGTGATATTTTTCTTGGTCTACAATTACGATAGCTGCCGATGTTGGTAAAATATTTCACCCTTGTGTAGTGTATTGGAAAGGTTACACTCAACTATGTGTCACAGCGTGCGTAGGAATACACTACTTCCTGTTGACAGGAGATTGGAAAATTTATTCGACCCTGCTTTATTAGGTCAATGTTTGCAACAGAGGCAGGATAAAAATCAATAATGTTCAAAATTAAAGTTTTTTCGTCTGTCCAGTAATCCCAGTGGTTTGTACACATGCCTCTCACCTATCTCACCTGGGTTCAATGCCCAGTCACGGAAGCATGTAAGCAAAAGAAAAATCACCAAAATGGTAAAACATGACTGAACTTCTAAAAAAACCCATATGTTTTGATTGATAACTACCTATGAAGTTTGATTATTGGAATTTAATGTTTTGTTGTTATTATGTTATAAACTTTGTTTTTAATTGTCTAATGTACCTCACAATTTCTTATAACAAATTTGCTCTAAATCTATTATACTCGCCATAATAGCAATTGTAATTATCTCACAGAAGAATGGAACAGAATGGTGTTAATGAAAACAAGGGAAACAACCATGTAAGAAAAAAACATGCTAATGTTAAAGGTCTAAGGGAGCTAAATCTTCATTGTCCCTAATATAGCAAACAATTAAACTCCTGAAACTATGTAAGGAGAGAAATTCTTCTAAACGTGATCCAGGATTAGAATAATGCACATTTTAATGTCCGCTTTTCATTAACATCAAACATTTATAAAAACTATTTTTGGAGCGGATTAATAAGGTAAATTATACAAAGATATGTGGTCCATCTATAAAAAACATTTAATTATCAAATTAGCAAAGTATGTACAGATAATGTTAAACAAACTAGCTGTAAGACTCAGAGATCGTAAAAGCGTCTTCCGTGATTAGCCTGTTTTCAACAAGTGTATAATTATCAGGTATAGTTTCAGAGCAAATTCCTCTTTTAATTGGAAGAATTCCAGAGACTTCCCAAAAGTTCCGCTTGGAGAATGACAACAATGTCTGTCGGCATAATAATAAATCAGGAGTCATAGGCTTTGTAAGACAGCCGAGACTACAAATATGCCTTGTTGCTCCTGATTTAGGGGGTCAATACCAGACAACAGACTGTGTAGAGTACATACATAATGAACGAGATGAAGTGCTTGACCAAATAACTGTGAGGCATTTACAATTATATATTGGTGCAAAGAGAATAGTGCTTTTGATGTAATGTGCATGATTATTATTAGATACTACTAAAATACTTTCAAGTACTTATACGACTAAAATACTTTCAACTTAATTTCTATTGATCTAAGAAAGGAAAACAGTAGTTCATTTAGCTATGTTTTTACTTCTTTGGGAGGTCCTCAACCCATAAAATTAAGGAATATCACCACGAAAAAAGTTCAGGCTCCTAAGATTAGGAGAAACAGCTTTTTTTGGTCTAAACATGGGGAATAGGTGGTGTTGGTTGTATTGCTATATAATACTTAAGCATACATTTTTTCTATAAAATAGTTTGTTTATATTAATTTCAACTTATAGAGCAGGATAGGGAAATTAACAAAATGTGAAAGTAAAAAAAAATTATTATTTTTAAACCTTCAACTGGGTTTTTAGGCAGTCAATGTGAAAATGATTTTTTGTGATAGGAATTGGGTCCGAATATTATGGCTCAACTTGAAAACAAAAACTGCCACTTCATCTACATGTCCACATGCAATGAACGATTCTGTATGGCAGAATATATGTATGTGTAATTCCTTACGAAACAGACTTGATGTTCCCCGTAATAACAAAAACTGTTGTTTGCATAATATTTAGTTACATCATTGTTTAAGATGGATAGCCTGTCACATAGCTATTAAATTTTACAATCCATTGTGTTCTGGAGTGCATGGCATAAAAAAATGAATTATTCATGAACTAAAATACTTCCCATTTATTTAATCAATCATTTAAAGATTTTTTGTCGGAAAGTGTCAAGTAAAAAGCTTTATTCTTATGATCTCAATCAGTATTTTGTTGCATTCCCCCCACCTCTATTTTTATGTGTTTTTTATGATGTTAAATGCAAAAAGCCTGCATTAAATAACTGCTATAAACTCAGTGAGGTATAAACCACAATGCTGTTTTCTAATTACTTAACAAATATGCACTTTAATGGCTGAACAGTGATGGTAAAATAATGGCATATTGCCTTAAAACCATACATAAATTCATTCAACTATTAATTCATCGTAAGACAATGTTTGATGGAGTGGAAATGCAGCTGAAATAAAAACAACCATGTACGCAAAGTGATATTGCATTCTATGGGACTATCACAGTTGTGCTATTATATTAATTAATTATTTGTTATATTGATATTCCAAATACCCATGATACCTTTGTCTTTAGGTTATAGATGTTTCTAAGGACAATCAAATTGTAATGGGAGTCTACTGGTTTCATGTTGCCTGCCTGTCTGTCTGTCTGTCTGTCTGTCTGTCTGTCTGTCTGTCTGTCTGACTGCCTGCCTTCCTGCCTGCCTGCCTGCCTGCCTGCCTGCCTGTCTGTCTGTCTTTCTGTCTTCATGTCTGTCTTTGTGTCTGTCTGTCTTTGTGTCTGTCAGTCTTTGAATCTGTCTGTCTTTGTGTCTGTCTGTCTGTATGTATGTCAGCCTGCCAGCCTGCCTGCCTGCCTGCCTGCCTGCTTGTCTAACTGCCTACCTGCCTGTGTGTGTCTGTCTGTTTGCATGTCTGCTTGCCTTCCTGTCTGTGTGTCTGTCTGTGTGTCTGTCTAGCTGCCTACCTTGCCTGTGTGTCTGTCTCTCTGTTTGTTTGCATGTGTGTCTATGTGTCTGTCTGTCCGTCCGTCCCTCCGGCTTTCGTCTGTCTGTCTGTCATTTCCATATTTTGAGAGTAAGTACGTTTGTTTATTTTTGTACTTAAATTTTTGGGGAGCATATTTTAAAAACTAAAATAAAAAAGAGAACTAATTTAAAAACTTGATAGGTAGTTATATCTCATTATAAGGGACAGTCCAAAACAACTATAGCTATTCCTTTCATATTTTATAACTGTTGTCAATCATTTATTTTTCCATTAACCTTGGTTTTGGTTCGAAGAATATCTTGAAAGCTAAAAGAGGTTTCAACTTGAAATTTAACCCAGTTTGCCTAGCGGACTCTCCCATCTTTCTAAATTGGATCAATTTATTTCCAAAATTAGGGATGTCTGGTATAATTATTTCTATATTTAGAATATTTCTTACAGAAATTCCTTTAAGCAAACAACACAGACCCTGATGAGACGACGCATCATGCTGCGTCTCATCTGGGTCTACGCTGTTTGCCAAGGCTTTTTTTCTAGACCCTAGGCATAAATGGCCTAATAGGTAGATAGATCTCATTAACAGGATGTGCAGGGTACAAAATATAACTCTTGCTTCCATATAATTGGGTCATATCTAACAAACTTGATGAGATATCAACTAGACATAGCTAAGATAGACTTCGATGACAAGAGGTGCAGTGTGAAAGATCCTGAGAAGAGGTGCAGTTTGAAAGATCCATAACTCCTGCATTCATAATTTTGAACTGAATGCCCTTGTGATTTTT
Source organism: Dreissena polymorpha (assembly GCF_020536995.1). NCBI lineage: Eukaryota > Metazoa > Mollusca > Bivalvia > Myida > Dreissenidae > Dreissena > Dreissena polymorpha. Next base: position 20,145,718 of record NC_068360.1, read on the forward strand.
AATGGTGAAGTTTTGTTTAGGGCATATATCGACTACTTGAGTAATCAACTGGAAACTCATAGGCAGGAAGCTTGCATTGGTGGGAAACAGGGTCTTAAAACTGAACTATGCCCCCAACAGCATCGGGGGGGGCTTACATTTCCATTAGATAATGTAATTATCCTATGTCCACTTTTTACACTTACCATTTTCATAACATGATTATTAGAACTTTTAATTACCAAATGCCTTGTCTGGGGTATTCGTAACAACTTTTTGCATTTTTTCTCCAACATGGTTCCAATATTTTTTAGGTCACTTGGCGCACAGCCAGCCAAAAAAAAGTCTTCACATTTTTATAGATTTCACATGGGAAAAAGTATCATGTTAAGCTCAATACTAATGCCTTCTCAATTAGAGCCTCGACTGTATACATTTTCATTCCATTCCAATATAGTGCCCGAGGGAGCCATAAAACACAATCTATACCCCTATCATTTGTCTCCTTCTGGAAATAGATCCACATCAGCTAATGGGTCTCTAATCCTGCCAAAACAATGGCAGCCAGTATAAACCCATTTATGCCTAGCGTCTAGAAAAAAGGCCTTGGCAAACAACGCAGACCCAGATGAGACGCCACATGATGCGGCGTCTGATCTGGGTCTGTGCTGTTTGCTGAAAGGAATTTCTGTAAGAAATATTCTAAATATAGAAATAAATATACACTGTAACTCCAATATAACGCGGATGACGGGGTCCAAGCCACGCAACAGTGTTATAAACAGACAGCGTTATAAGTTTTGAGCTTATTTATTTAAGGGGGCCAAAAAAAACAGGTATAGTAGGCCTATAGCCTATAATATAGGTCCTGTGTATTGTCATGCTGTGTTGTCATCCGCAAATACATGCATATAAACCGAATCCAACGATAACAGTATACATACCGCATTTCTAATGTGCACATTTATCTGATTTATAATCCAATATAATTACAACATCACTTACGAAAAAATAATGTTAAACATTTATGATAAGAAATATGTTTACAAATTTCAAAAACAAATTCATATGCCTTCGCCATTTTTCAGAAAAAATAGTACAGTGCATTATGGAACACAGCTTTCATTGGACGTGCGAATTTAAATTTAGATTGAATGCAATACAATACATGTACACAGAAATGTTTTATTGCGTCATACACAGCATGTAAAAAATGTGCTTTCGTGGACTTTCTGATAACGGGCAAAAGTCTAAGTGCATCTCTGTTAACTATTACACTGCGTTAGCATGTAAATAAATTGTCAGGATTTTTATGCCTCCAGAACATAGGTTCTGGGGCATATTAAAATCGCAAAGTCCTTCAGTCAGTCAGTTAGCTAGTTAGTTAGTCCGTCCGGATTAGTTTCTGCTCAATTACTCGAGCAATTGTCATCAGATCTTCACCAAACTTCATAACAATGTGTTAGGCAATAACATCTAGGTCAAGTTCGATAATCGGCCAAATTGACCGAGACACTCCTGAGTTACGGCCCTTGAATCATCGAAAAATTGTGTTTTTTCTCGTTTCCGCTTAGTAACTCAAGCAAATGTCATAGGATCTTTGCCATACTTCATGATAATCTGTAAGGTCATAAGATCTAGGTCAAGAATGATAATCAGCCATATTGACCCAAACACTCCTGCGTTACGGCCCTTGAATCATAAAAAAATTGAGTTTTTTCTCGTTTCCGCTCAATAACTCCACCAATTGTCATCGGATCTTTACCAAATTTCATAAAAATTTGTAAGGCAATAACATCTAAGTTAAGTTTGATAATCAGCCAAATTTACTCAGGCGCTTTAGAGTTACGGCCCTTGAATCATCAAAAAATTGTGTTTCCACTCGAAACATGCTCATAACTTCTATGTCGCTTCAGATGTAACCTTCATATTTGGTATGCATTTGTATATGTACAAGGCCTTTCCATACGCACATAAATTTGACCCCTTTGACCTTGACCTTGAACTAGGTTCCGCATTTAGGTTTCGAAATCTGTGTTAAGGTTTCAAAAAGCGATTTTGGGGGCATATGTCTTCCGATGGAGACAGCTCTTGTTTAATTTATTTTTCGTATACGTACTGAAACATTAAACATACACAAAGATCTTTTTATTTAGCAAGCATGTAAAGCATATAATAAAAGATAACACATTTACACAGCCATAGTTAATATAATGAAATACAACACACGATACAAACATAAACAGGTACTCGTTTTAAATAACTTTAATTTGATAATTATTCCACTTGCACTTGCCTTATTGAAATTAGCACACCGAACTGCTCTGATAGGGAATACATGTAATAAACACAGACTCGCGAGTTTTCACACCTTCATTGACATTACACAACAGATTAACACCAATTAGCTGTCGAGTGTCGTATAACCTCTAATCGATTAAAATCAGTAAAACGGACAGATAAAGCAATCAAGCTGTGATCGCCGGCTTCTTTGAATCTTCTGAAAATACATGAAGTTGCATAACATGGACTTGAATCAGAAATGGAAGGTTGGAGAAAAAACAGGATCCAAGCAAACCCCCCACCACTCCACCCCCCCATCGCCCCCCCCCCCCCCGCGTTATATTGGACACATCGCTATATCGGACACTATATTGGAGTTACAGTGTACTAGCTATCACTAATTTTGGAAATAAATTGATCCAATTTACAAGGATGGGAGAGTCCACTAGGCATAGATGGGTTAACGAGTGGCAGGAGTCTTAGCAACAGCCTAAAATATGTTGTTATGGTACAGATCAGCAGTGAATACATTTGATAAGTCACCCTGGAAATTGCTTAATTTTGGAACAGTAATTATTCTTTACTTCTTGGCATACCTTTTGAATACATAATAGGTTATGCCATATCGTTCCTTAGAATGCAAATCATTTTTTTCCATACTTAGCCATGATTAGTGCAAACTGGTTTTAATGGCAATTTTTTTCTAGAATTATTTTTGCCATTAATATTTGAGATTTTGTGTATGAACATTCAAAACAAACATGAATAAATGTCTCACCCAGAATCTAAAGATCTGAAATTTATATCTTTTCTCATAATGTTGTGTTTTGGTTATTAGTGTCATTATGTTAACTTGTGAATATGTGTATTAACCCTTTGCATGCTGGGAAATTTGTCGTCTGCTAAAATGTCGTCTGCTGAATTTCTAAAATTCGCATTTTCTTCGATTTTTTTCAAAGAATACTATCAGAATAGCAAACAGTTTGGATCCTGATGAGACGCCACGTTCTGTGGCGTCTCATCTGGATCCAAACTGTTTGCAAAGGCCTTAAAAATTCGGTTCCCGCATTGTAAGGGTTAACAGCTTTTTGGTAATTTGCGTATCTGTTTTCCACACTTTGGCAAACACCAACTATAAATGTATCAGGATCTTTATAACTTTGGGGAAACCCATTTAATTTCTAGGTTTTAACAATGTCATCACATATGTACCTAATCAGTAGTTGTATTCCAGTAATTAATAATTGATACAGTGTGTGAATTTCAAATGATTTTAAATGGGTAAGATTGTCTTTTTCAGAGCAAGTCCATTTTAGACAATGACATGTTTATAGAAAACTATAAAATATAACAAGAAATGTGTCTATAATACACAGATTCCCTCACTAGATGCCAATGGACAAATTAAATGAGTGTTGGGTAAACAGTCATCATGTGAATAAAGTGTACAAAAAACACTTACAAACACAATTTTACAAGGGCTATAACTCTCAAAATAGGGGAGCAAGAGTTATGGTTCTTTGGATACCTCTTTTAGGTTCCAAGATACTCTCCAAATAAAATTTACAGTAAAAATAAGTTAATGATAACTCTGCAAATTGGAGAACAAAAGTTATGGTTCTTATACACTGCACATTACCATAATGTCATCTACCTATTAAATCTCAAGCCGATTCTTTGTTTATTTTTTATATGTGCACAAGGCAATTATTTGTATGCCCCTGAAGGAGAGCATATAGTGATCGCACTGTCTGTGCGTCTGTCCGTGCCTCTGTCTGTCCGTCACACTTTGCGTTTAGGATTCGAAAAATGCTCATTATAACTTCTATGTCGCTTCAGATGTAACATTCATATTTGATATGCATGTGTATATGGACAGGCCTTTCCATCATACACACAAATTTTGACCCCTTTGACCTACCTTGAACTTAGGGTCCGCGTTAAGGTTTAAAAAAATGCTCATAATTTCTATCAAAGCGTTTATTGGGGGCATATGTAATCATATGGAGACAGCTCTTGTTTTATATAAAAATTAACAAAGGGCAATAACTCTAAACATACAGTACAGCCAACGCGGCACAAACATAATCCGCGGCTACGCTACGGCCAGATTATTAGTACGCGGCGAATAAATCGTGTGTTCACGCGGCGTATCGCCGTGGCACTTGGCATCAATCCGCGCAACGCCGCCGATTCTGTATTACACTCGCGTACTTTCGCGTAGTAAATCCGCCGCATATGTACGCAGCGGATCGAGTGAAAAGATATCCACCTACATGTGCATACATGTATGTGTAGCGTAGAAACCAAGATTTACGCTGGTTTCATAATTATTATTTTCACGTTTTAATAAGCGATATGACACATAATGCGTTTTACTAAATTATCGTTGAATTAATTACGCGCAACTGTTAATGTTTCGTTCGATTATCAAATTATCATTATTAAATTTCTAATCCGAAACACACTTCCGAATTTAATGCTAACGCGACCTTAGGCGTATTCTAGCGTCAAATAAACAGTGCTGAAATATCCTTTGTTTCATAAAAAGCGCACGAAAATTATGCAGACATGTAGAACGTCGTTTGGAAAGTGTGGGTGTATTTTGTGTTGTATAAATACATGAACATCACGTCAGGCGTAAATCGCGTGTTCAGTGGAAAAAAACCGCCCCGATAAGACGTTATTTCATTATCTCTTTAAATAGTAACAAATGCCAAAATGTATTTGATACGGAGAATGTTTGTGTATCTAAAATATTTACCAGCATTTGCTTTAAAACTGGAATATACGGGATTATCGGGTAATTAGTAGTGATATTAACTGTATAATATGAACAAAATAAAACGTGTTTATATACGCATATTCAAACAATAGTTATAATAAGCTGATGATTAACAAAACAACAAATACGTCTTCACCGTCTTGATTATTGATGTGGCTTCAAACTGCTAATTTTCTCAGCTTAAATATAATAGCAAAATCAACATGCAATTAATTTATAAATCCACCATATGCTGGAGCCTTGATCGCTTGTATGTGCGAAAACATAATTACGTGACCTTGTTTATATAATGTGTGAAATACATACACTAAGCAGTCTTCGAAATAAGCTTTGAAAAGTTACATGCCAGTCGGGCCAGTTACTTAAGAATTTTTACATGCCCAACATATTTTTTACATGCCCAAACTTTTTTAACTAAAATTATAACAAATCACAACATTTTAACACGTAAATGCTACACATAGTAAAGCAGAACATTTGTTGCAATAGTAGTGAATACAATTACAGCTAATCAATCACTAGAATTAAGACGATCGATCGTTACACCAGTGCTCTTGAAAAGAGCGTTCTCTGGTGTCATCGTACCATTTCTTGGCTTCCTTTTTCTCTAAATCATTGTCAATTTTCTATTTTGGAAGTGCTTTATCGGGCTTAGCCCCATCAACATACCTAAGATACTGCCTCTATGTCGACAATGACATTTGTTTACATTGACAAAAACGGAAGCGTATTACTTGATTGAAATGATCGATTCAAAAAGCATCTTCTCAATTAATGTCTAGAGAAACCGTCGATAAGAACCGAATGTGACCGAACTGCATCAGTCAAAAACAATAACGATGACGTGTGCAAGCAGGTGCGTGTTGTAAAACCAATCGAATTTCATTGTTTTACAACTTACGGCAAGGTGTTTGTTCGCAAAATTGAAAAATAGATCTGCAAATATCAAGAACCGCTTACGATTTTTTTTATAAACTGTCAATTGGCTTCAATAATTTACATGCCCGGCGGGCCACAAACGTGAATTTTTGTATGTGCCCGGCAGTAATTTTACTCGCCACGGGCGATCGGGCGTGTGCTAATTTCGAAGACTGACTAAGGGCGGGAAACAAACTTACTTGGCCAGACACATTAACTATGCTTACATGTATATGCTAATACAATCCGCGCACAATAAATTTATTATGATTTTAATTATTATTATCATTGTTCTTTCAACATTTGTTAACTACATGTAACTAATAATTTTAAAAAGATTTTTTATTTCATGATGCGCATCGACTCGGCATCATGTCGCGGATCGCGGCATGCCTCGGCGGACAGATGCGAAGCTTCACGGCGAAATGCGACTTGCCGCCGCGTACTGACGCGGCTTCAACGACTGACGCGGCATTGACTTGTTTCGCCTTGCCGCCGCGGATCGCAAAATACATTTGTTCCGTGTTGGCTGTACTGTAGTGGAAAGAGTAATGATTCTTGTGTGCCTCACATCCACTTAATTGGATCCCCCTACCTATAATTGAGTTTCAAATATATCTTGTTCATATTATGGGGACGTAGGATTAGGTGGCGTCCGGGAGAACAATGTTCAAACAGTTACAACTGGATAATCTTTAACCCTTTGCATGCTGGGAAATTTGTTGTCTGTTAAAATGTTGTCTGCTGAATTTCTAAAAAATAGCATTTTCTTCCAATTTTTTCAAAAGAATACTGGATAATCTTTAACCCTTTGCATGCTGAGAAATTTGTCGTCTGCTAAAATGATGTCTGCTGAATTTCTAAAAATAGCATTTTTTCCAATTTAAAAAAAAGAATACTATCAGAATAGCAGTTTGGATCCTGATGAGACGCCACGTGGTGTGGCGTCTCATCAGGATCCAAACTGTTTGCAAAGGCCTTTTGGTTCCAGCACTGAAAGAGTTAAACCTGGTGATAATATTAGTGGGCATAATATCTTCGCTTGGTCTGATAAAAAGCTGGATTTCATAAAGTTTTTCTGAATAAGGCCCTTGAATTAAAAAAAAAAATAGCCAAAATAACCTTTTCCACTCTCTCTAAAAAATTATATGAACGTTGCAAATTGATCCTATATTATGAAAAAACAACTATTTTGTCCTTCACTTCATTATTAAGTACCGGACTCAATGATGCAGCGGAGTAAATATGTTAGTTTTAATCAAATTCTCTAAAAGCATTGGACAAATTGTTTTGAGGGAAAAAAATTGTCACAAAAAAGCTTGTAGTAAAAACTTATTGACATAAAAATCTTATCTCATCTGTTGCCCTGTAAAAAGTTTAACTATGGAGGCAACACATCAACCCTCTTGTCTTATTTATTTCCTCAGTCAACATTTGTCACATTTCTCAAATTTGTCATTAAGAATCCTAAACAGAGCTTTTTTGAGGGAAAACTCATTTGTTTTATTTACTTACTTTCATTTATAATGCGTCACATGTATTAATGCTGTTATAACTAATCAAGAAATGTATAAATAACAGTCTATTATGTAAAGTTAGAATACAGCATTAATTCTAGAATGGACTGTTTCAGCAACGTATGGGCAAGCCCACTTTGCTCATACACCGCATGGGCAACCCCCCTTTGCTAATGCACTGCATGTGTATGAGCAAAGGGGGTTTGCCCATGCAGTGCAAGAGCAAAGGGGATTTGCCCATGCGGTGCATGAGCAAAGGGGAGTTTGCCCATGCGGTGTAATCTTTGTTTATATGACCACTGACATTTGCATGGTCAAAACCAAGCAAATGAAGCTGTAACAGTCCATTATAGAATTAATGTTGTATTCCAACTTTGCATAATAGACTGTTAAAAGTTTATGTTTTTTTATTGTGTTAAAAGTTTTATGTTTTTTTATTGCATAATAATTCTGAAGCTCCAATAAATGACAGCTTCCAACAGTGCAGAAACTACATTCCCCCAAATATAAATATCAATTTACTTTGAGGTCAATGTTCTTTAATTTTTATGCCCCCCGTAGGGTGGCATATAGCATTTGAACTGTCTGTCCGTCCGTCCGTCTGTCCGAAAACTTTAACATTGGCCATAACTTTTGCTATATTGAAGATAGTAACGTGATAGTTGGCATGCATGTGTATCTCATGGAGCTGCACATTTTGAGGGGTGAAAGGTAAAGGTCAAGGTCATCCTTGAAGGTCAAAAATAAAAAATACAATCCAAGGGAAGTAATAAGCTTTAAAAGGGAGATAATTTCTAAATCTGCCAAATGATATATTGAAATTTTATTTCAAAGCAGTGCAATAGGGGGCATTGTGTTTCTGGCAAACACATCTCTTGTTTATTTCAAGTTTGTCCTCACAAATTCAAAGCCTACTATATGTTAATTAATTTATATTTCAAGTACTGATTGTGAAATCTGAGTTACCTAAGTATTTGTGTAATGAGTGATAATTTTTTAATGCAAAGTTGAAAGAAATGTATCTACTTAATAATGCATTATTTCACATTGAATAAGCCATTACTTTCAATCATAATCAGTTATATTCAACTGGCTGTAATAATATTATCATGTCATTTTTGGCCCCTGTAAACCAAATTACACCTAATGGACTAGACATGGATGTTGTTCTTGCAAGTTTTATTGCCCATTTGGGGGTACAATTGTTTGCCATTAATTAAGATTTGTGTCTGAAACTAAAGTGAAATTTTGGAACATTTTTGATACTAGGTGCAAAATGTATTGCACATTCAAGGCAACAGTTCAGCTTACGTTACACCATTTATCTGAGTGGTCTCCCATTTACCATTCTACCACTTAGAAACGTATTTTGAAGCATTTGTAGTCCCTCAGAAAGTTACATTTGATTAAAGACATTTCTTACTAGATTCAAACTTTAAAGGCTTCATTTCCAACCCTTAGATACTGATGAGCAGCAAACAGCATAAAACCTGAACAGATTGCGAGTGAGTTACTTGCAGGCTGTTCTGGTTTTATGCTGTTTGCTCAAAGCCATTTTCACTATGCTTTATCAGTGTGAAAGGGTTAACACCAGAGTGACAACAGCATTTAAGGTCCATTAGCAAGATACCAGAAGTTTCTGCTGAAGTAAATGTGTAAGGAACAGTTTACTGAACAAGAATCTAAAAGTTTATCAAAAAGAAAAGGTTTTTTTAGAATAAGTACACATTAATGAAACAAGAAGGGGTGAGATATTGCAAACCAATCCTATATCAATCAGAAAATTGGAAATATGTATCATGACTCTAAGGGAGCGTGATATTTTGCGAGCAAGTAAATGCCCAGAATGATGTTTATGTTATTTCTGATTGGCTAGATATTTATTTATGCCCTTGTTTTAATTAACCTTAGCATTACATTATTAGTATTTACGAGAGTGGATGACAGTTTCATTTGGAAGCTAAGATCATAGTTATATCTATGTTTTTCTTGTTTTGTTACTATTCATTATACTGTTACGATCGCTTCATTTTAATTTAACCAGAAAGAAACAATTCGTTGTTGTTGTGTTGTTGTTTATTTACTGACTTTGTTACAGTACAGCCAAAGCGGAACAAACGTATTTCGCGATCCGCGGCGGCAAGGCGAAACGAGTCGATGCCGCGTCAGTCGTTGAAGCCGCGTCAGTATGCGGCGGCAAGTCGCATTTCGCCGCGAAACTTCGCATCTGTCCGCCGAGGCATGCCGCGGTCCGCGACATGATGCCGAGTCGATGCGATCATGAAATATTTTATTTTTTTAATTATTAGTTACATGTAGTTAACAAATTTTGAAAGAACAATTATAATAATAATTAAAATCATAATAAATTTATTGTGCGCGGATTGTATTAGCATATACATGTAAGCATAGTTAATGTGTCTGGCCAATTATTAAGTTTGTTTCCCGCCCGTAGCGTATGTATTTCACACATAAACAAGGTCACGTAATTATGTTTTCGCACATACAAGTGGTCAAGGCTCCAGCATATGGTGGATTTATAAATTAATTGCATGTTGATTCCGCTATTATATTTTAGCTGAGAAAATTAGCAGTTTGAAGCCACATCAATAATCAAGACAGTGAAGACGTATTTGTAGTTTTGTTAATTATCAGCTTATTATAACTATTGTTTGAATATGCGTATATAAACACGTTTTATTTTGTTCATATTATACAGTTAATATCACTACTAATTACCCGATAATCCCGTATATTCCAGTTTTAAAGCAAATGCTGGTAAATATTTTAGATACACAAACATTCTCGATATTTCCTTAAGTATCAAATACATTTTGGCATTTGTTACTATTTATAGAGATGATGAAATAATGTCTAATCGGGGCGTTTTTTTTTCTCCACTGAACACGCGATTTACGCCTGACGTGATGTTCATGTATTTATACAACACAAAATACACCCAAACTTTCCAAACGACGTTCTACATGTCTGCATAATTTTCGCGCGCTTTTTATGAAACAAAGGATATTTTAGCACTGTTTATTTGTCGCTAGAATTTGCCAAAGGACGCGTTAGCATTAAAATTCGGAAGTGTGTTTCGGATTACAAATTTAATAATGATAATCGAACGAAACATAAACAGTTGCGCGTAATTAATTCTACGCTACACATACATGTAGGTGGATATCTTTTCACTCGATCCGCCGCGTACGTATGCGGCGGATTTACTCCGCGAAAGTACGCGTGGTTAATACAGACTCGGCGTCGTTGCGCGGATCGATGCCGAGTGCCACGGCGATACGCCGCGTGAACACACGATTCGGCCGCCGCGGACTAATAATCTGGCCGTGGCGTAGCCGCGGATTATGTTTGTGCCGCTTTGGCTGTACTGTACATACGCAAAATATTACATGCATGCTATATTATTTTACCACACGTTCTGCAGTTTTTAATCTGTATTCAAATGATTAAAATAATTTTAATATTCAAAACAATCTGCAGATTAATATCAAGATACTGTAATTTGACCCCCGCTCTTGCCGCCCAAAAGCGCAAAGTAAAAATGTTTGCCGTCACACAATTTAATGATATGACAGCCCTGAAAGAACTTGACAGTCTTCTGCAAGAAACAAGACAATTATTTAATATGTAAAAACTATTTAAAGCAACATACCCCATTTATAAATACATTGACAAAGTATGTTATCTAAAAATCAAATATTATGAGATTCACTTTGTAAAAAAAACACATATAACTGAGTATGCATAAAAATTATCAAAAAACGTTAGAATCATATTTATTGGAATGATGGCATATATGAAACAAGTGGAACGACGATAATTTAATCAAAATCTCTTTCCCATCCATGTTTTAAGGGAACTGTTAACGGATTTTGGCATTTTTATGTCCCCCACCACTATAGTGGGGGACATATTGTTTTTGCCCTGTCTGTTGGTTTGTTGGTCTGTTTGTGTGTTTGTTTGTTTGCTCAAACTTAAACATTTGCCATAACTTTTGCAATATTGAAGATAGCAACTTGATATTTGGCATGCATGTGTATCTCATGGAGCTGCACATTTTGAGTCGTAAAAAGTCAAGGTCAAGGTCATCCTTCAAGGTCAAAGGTCGAATTTACGGGTCAAAATTGTTCATTTAATGTACACTTGCAATATTGAAGATAGCAATATGATATTTGTCATGCATGTGTTTCTCATTCAGCTGCACATTTTGAGTGGTGAAAGGTCAAGGTCATCCTTCAAGGTCAAAGATCAAATATATGGGGACATAGTGTTTCACAAACACATCGCTTGTTTCAAATGTCATTAGATATGATGGCTTACAAATCTTTTATAAAAAAAAAAGACTTAAATATAAAAAGTTTATAGTAGGAAAAAAAGTTGAAAAAAACAACGCCTTTCACTGGTACTCGTACCTGTCATGTCTTGATCTGAAAGCGGATGCGCTACCACTGCGCAACGCAAACTTTTACCTTCCTAAGCAAAACATAATATCTATAATATCTGGGGATAATCACTAGTTAGTTTAGATGGCAAAGTCCATGCCAAGACAGCTATTTTTAGGGTTTATGACATATCAAAATATTCTTTAAATCTCAACTTAACACCCCGAAATTTTTTTTAATTTGCTGTAATAAGGTCATCCCCCAAGAAATATCACAGCGAGTTAAGTCGAGATATAGAGCGAATATAAATACGAAATAAACGCTAGTAACTTTCTTTCTGATATTGCTAGAAAGTGAGCGTCTTTGACAAATCAATACAAGTAATAAAAGGTATAAAACGGAGAAAAAAACCTGCCTTAATGGCATAGATGTTGCCATCTTGACTTTTACGTGATTACCCCCTCTGAATTGAGAACGTTTAAAGCCTTTACCAATAATAGAATTGTTTTATGAACGATATTTAATTTATTTTCTAAGAACATTTTTACATTAAAAATGGTCAAATAGAAATTCACTTAAGATGGTGCCTGAAAAATTCTCAGAAGACAATCATCAAAAAAAGTTTTTTAGTGAAAATTGTAAGAATTAGAAAAGTCAGTGTTAATTATCTTATCTATTTCAACATCCTCCTACATCCGAGCATTTTTATCGCATTTTAACACTCAATCAACTGGATCGTCTTTTCGATTTGCGCTTTATTAAGTCCATTGGCAAGCCAATGGACATTAAGACCTGGCCAGCCGCCTCCAGGCCATTTCTCTACATCCTTTCAAAGTAGTCCTGGTTGATGCCCAGTGTGCCAAGCTGGTCAAGCCTGTAATGGGATTGTCTTCACCAACCCATTCTTAGACTTAAGTCAAAAACTAAAAAAATATATTCCTTAAAGTTTTAAATACTAAAACTAATGGAAAGTCGAGTCTGCTGCCTGTCAGTGTACAGGTCTTATTGTATATTATTCCTACGAACTAGATTCAGAGGCAAGATGAAATTAATGGAGCCGTTGACTCGGCGATTTTATTGCCCAATTGGGAAAAGTTCCTGTTCCAGCCCAATAAGGATATTTGTGAAAACCCCCTGACATTGGGAAATTTGCATCGTGAAGTCTTCACATTGGGAAATTGGTGTATTTGATTTTTTGCTCGGAAATACTTTAAAATTGATAACTTAATATTGTCAAGATGTAAATATTTTATTAACTTTGGTTAAAGACAGAGCTGCATAGGGAAACTTAACTAGTGATTCATGTTATTAAAAAAAAAAATCAATAAATTGTATTTATTTTTAGAAACCTTTAATTTGGATTTTTAGCTCCACTGGCAAGAGGCCAGCGGGGCTTATGTCATGGTCCTGTGTCCGTCGTGCATTCATCCGTGCGTCCGTGCGTTAACTTTTTCTTCAAACATCTCCTAAACTACAAGTCCAATTCTGATAAAACTTCTCACAAATGTTCCTGGGGTGAACCTCTTTCAAATTTGTTCAAATTATGCCCCTGGGGTCAAATTTGACCCCGCCCCTGGAGTCATTAAATTGAACATATGCTTATATAAAACCTATTTTGTGCAAACTTAAAAAATCTTTTTGTTTATGTTGTTTGCACATAGCCATTTTCACTATGCTTCTGAGTGGGAAAGGGTTAAACGTGTTCTGAATGGTCATGTCTAATACATTGCCTCGGAGTGCAGGGCGTATTCCAACAAACAGTTTTACCCTAATTATTTATTTCTTTCCATGTTTGTTTTTAGCTCCACTGGCCAGAGGCCAGAGGGGCTTATGTCATGGTCCTGTGTCCGTCGTGTCCAATTCTGATAAAACTTCTCACAAATGTTCCTGGGGTGAACCTCTTTCAGATTTGTTCAAATTATGCCCCTGGGGTCAAATTTTACCCCGCCCTGGGGGTCAATAAATTGAACATATGCTTATATAAAGCCTATTTTGTGCACACTTTAAAAATCTTCTTGTACATAACCTTTGGGCCTAGTGCTACCCCATTTGGTATGTAGTGACATTTAATAGTTCTCTACCAAGTTTGTTCAAATTAAGCCCCTGGGGTCAAATTTGACCCTGCCCCAGGGGTCACAAAAATGAACATATGCTTATATAAAGCCTATTTTGTGCAAACTTTAAAAATCTTCCTGTCCATAACCTTAGGGCCTAGGGCTACCAAATTCGGTATGTAGTGACATCTAATAGTTTTCTACCAAGTTTGTTCAAATTATGCCCCTGGGGTCAAATTTGACCCTGCCCCTGGGGTCACAAAAATGAACATACGCTTAAATAAGGCCTATTTTGTGCAAACTTTAAAATTCTCTTGTCCTTAACCTTATGGCATAGGGCTACCAAATTTGGTATGTAGTGACATCTAATAGTCCTCTACCAAGTTTGTTCAAATTAAGCCCCTGGAATCAAATTTGACCGTTCCCCAGGGGTCACAAAATTGAACATATGCTTATATTGGGCCTATTTTGTGCAAACTTTAAAAATCTCCTGTCCATAACCATTGGGCCTATTTCTACCAAATTTGGTATGTATTAAAATCTTAAAGTTCTCTACAAAGTTTTTTCAAATTATCTTCCTAGGGTATAATTTGACCCTGCCCCGGGGATCACAAAAATGAACATACGCTTAAATAAGCCTATTTTGTGCAAACTTTAAATATCTTGTTCATAACCATCGGGCCTAGGGCTACTTAATTTGGTATGTAGTGACATCTAATAGTCCTCTACCAAATTTGTTCAAATTATTCCCCTGGGCTCAAATTTGACCCTGCCCCGGGGGTCACAAAACTGAACATATGCTAATATAAAGCCTCTTTTGTGCAAAGTTTAAAAATCTTCCTGTCCATAACCATTGGGCCTAGGGCTACCAAATTTGGTATGTAGTGACATCTTATAGTTCTCAACCAAGTTTGTTCAAATTATGCCCCTGGGGCCAAATAAATCCCTTGAAGGCTCCTATTAAAAAGTTGTTCAAGAAAATTTGATTCGTCAAAAAACATGGCCACAGGAAGTCGTTGAACTTTGCATGTTTATGCGTTTTTGCTATTTATTCATTATGGGATGAATAAACTATTTTCTTCTCAAACTAAAAGTTTATCAAAATACACTTGGAATAACTTTTTAATTATAAGAGATAAATGCATTCATGTCGAGCGTGAAAGGTAGACCAACATGTTAACTATCCATAAATGTTAACCCTTTACCAAACAACACATTTTGGACTGCCCCAAATTGAAAGAGATTGCCGACGAGAAATAATATTGTAAAGGGCTATTTATAAATTGGCTGGGTGGGGTAGAAATCATTGTGATAAAAGGAGAAATTGCTCATCATGAGCAATTTCTCCTTTTTGAAACCGGAAGTCCTGTTTTCAAAACGAAAACAAACTCTTCAGAAGTAAAGAGAAAGTCACATGCTTGAGCATATTTCAACCCATGCGCATTGCACGCTTTTTTCGCATAAAAAAACAGTGGAGTGATACAGGACCATCATGGCCCTCTTGTTTTATGTCCCCCACCACTTATAATGGGGGACATATTGTTTTTGCCCTGTTTGTTGGTTTGTTTGTTTGTTTGTGTGTTTGTTTGTTTGTTTGTTTGCCCCAACTTTAACATTTGCAATAACATTTGCAATATTGAAGATAGCAACTTGATATTTGGCATGCATGTGTATCTCATGTAGCTGCACATTTTGAGTGGTGAAATTTCAAGGTCAAGGTCATCCTTCAAGGTCAAAGGTCAAATATATAGCTTCAAAGTTCAAAGCAGCGCAAAAGGGGACATAGTGTTTCTGACAAACACATATCTTGTTCTGACAGCAATTGTGAGATTTGTTGTTTTTTCCTTAATTGGGAAAGTTCCGTTTTCCGGTACTTTATAAAGAAGGAAAAAAAATCGCTGACTGACTTGACATTCAGGCATGGTCATTCTGGTTATTCTCTATTGAGATGAGTTTGTGTGGGGAAAGCAAGACAATCCTCTTAAATTGACTGATGGATTTATGTTCAACACATGTCCTATTAATGAGCTTGTAAATTGCAAATAACAACAATACTCAGATGGTGCTCAATATATATAATATCATACATATATAATTGAGATGCATATTGAGCATGCGGTATTGCTGGTAATTTTGACTTTAAGAAAATGTCTGTTTTACAATAGCAGGAGATATTGTTGATCGTTTCTTTGAGGCAAGTTTATATTTTCTTCAAATCAATTTGTTCATGGTGTTACCACTTTAACCCAGGGACTCTGTTGCTCTCGGTAGTTAACCACTGAAGGATGTATCTATTGATTGGTGACAATGTCGGCTACAATTTTCCCAATAACATAAAAGATTTGCTGCTGTAAAATTGCACTGTAACAGATATTGTGGATAAGGAAGGAGATTTATTCCCAATAGAGTATCTGTCTATTTTTAGAAAGTGACAGTGTGTCTGGTTGTAATACAGGAGACTGAATTAGAAGCTTAGTTTGATTGCTTTGGTCTGTACATTACTTATTTAATTTCATTTAATTTGATACCTATTACCTTTAAAATTAAAAAGCTTTGAGATCCAAGTGTATCTTTTGATTTCCAAAAAGGACAGTGTACATAGCTGTTTCACTTAAGTAAAAACCAGTAACACGGTCTATGTCTTTGTAGTTTTGCTTTAAATGCACTTAATTAATAGTTATATATAGCTAAACAGTGGCTCTTGGTTAAGTGTGTGTTTACAACTGGTGACTGTGAGGGGCAACTTTTTAAGTGATAAAAAGACTGTAAACAAATTCATATTACACATTTTGTGATGTGCATGTCCATGTAAAGGAGGTTTAATCAGGTAAACTAGCTATATCTGAATTTGCTGTGAAAATGTGTAGCCTTGAAATTGAAATGGCAATACCTTTCCATGCTTTACAGATGTTTATGTCATGTTTTAAATAACGATATTGAAAGTAGATCGTTGTGCATGCAATGGATCTTTAATTCCTATTTGCACGTGCTTAAAATGAAAACACATTGTTATAATTAAATAATCGGTAAAGGTTAACATATAAAATATACTTATAAGAAAATCATCACTACACGTTAACTTATTAAATGTACTTTCATTTTGAGATAGTGGCTTTGAAGGTTAAGGTTCACGTAGAGGCTTCAGTTTGAAAAACATGGGACCCCTAGCATTGAACTCAAATTTGACTAAACGAAGAGTGCCACATTAAAAATGTTTACATATTTGCTTAAAAGGGTGGTTTTCCTTCAAACTGCTACCAATTTTGTGCAGCAAAATCTCATACCATCGACAAAATCAATCAAAATACAAAGCGATTTTAACACAAAAATAGACATTATTTTCAAAAATCTGAATGATGTTTATTCAACATATTTCGGCGAAAAATTATATAAATAGTTAATAATATAAATATTGATGAGGGCAAGTTACGCTTAAATAGTAATTTTTTTTACATATCTAGAAATATTAAAACTCGAACACATGTCATTTCATGACGATGGGGGCAGCCATTTTTAGATTAATAAAATTGAAAGAAACATGCTTAAAACTCACTCATTGCCTAATTGACATTCCAAACGGTTGACGATGACAAATGCATTGGGTTGTAATCTTTCCGTTGATGTGTGCAAACTGCATGATCAGACCTCATAAACACTCCAAAAAAATAACTTTGAAAGAAGCATTTCGCCAATGTTTACAATTGTTGTCGAATCACATGTACTTGTATTATTGCACACAAAATAGTACGCTTACAGACTGACAGAAAGATCGATACGAAACTCCGTTCAATTCATCACGGTATACTTTTTTATTGATAATATATAATAATAATTCACTTCAACAACCTAAATGTAAAAATAATTCTTTTACACGAAGTTTACCTTGCTCTGCGAAAACAGGCTTTATACAGGAAAGTGTGGTCCCCAACTAGTCTGTCTGCCCAGGCTTTATACAGTAAAGTGTGGTCCCCAACTAGTCTGTCTGCCCAGGCTTTATACAGTAAAGTGTGGTCCCCAACTAGTCTGTCTGCCCAGACTTTATACAGTAAAGTGTGGTCCCCAACTAGTCTGTCTGCCCAGGCTTTATACAGTAAAGTGTGGTCCCCAACTAGTCTGTCTGCCCAGGCTTTATACAGTAAAGTGTTGTCCCCAACTAGTCTGTCTGCCCAGGCTTTATACAGTAAAGTGTGGTCCCCAACTAGTCTGTCTGCCCAGGCTTTATACAGTAAAGTGTGGTCCCCAACTAGTCTGTCTGCCCAGGCTTTATACAGTAAAGTGTGGTCCCCAACTAGTCTGTCTGCCCAGGCTTTATACAGTAAAGTGTGGTACCCAACTAGTCTGTCTGCCCAGGCTTTATACAGTAAAGTGTAGTCCCCAACTAGTCTGTCTGCCCAGGCTTTATACAGTAAAGTGTGGTCCCCAACTAGTCTGTCTGCCCAGGCTTTATACAGTAAAGTGTGGTCCCCAACTAGTCTGTCTGCCCAGGCTTTATACAGTAAAGTGTGGTACCCAACTAGTCTGTCTGCCCAGGCTTTATACAGTAAAGTGTAGTCCCCAACTAGTCTGTCTGCCCAGGCTTTATACAGTAAAGTGTGGTCCCCAACTAGTCTGTATGCCCAGGTTTATCAGGGACGACCCTTTCCTCTATCATGGAATTTCAGTTTAAAGGAAGTCTCTTATATTAAAATCCAGTCTAGGCGGAAAGTATTGTCACCCATTAGCTTGTGCAGACTGCACAGGCTTAACAGGGACGACACTTTCCTCTATCACGGAATTTTTGGTTTTAAGAAATTCTAAAAAATTTAATCCAGTCTAAGCGAAAAGTGTTGTCCCTAATTAGCCTGTGCAGCCTGCTCAGGCTAATCATGGATGACACTTAACAAACATGTATTGACACTTAACAAACATGTATTGACACTTAACAAACATGTATTGACACTTAACAAACATGTATTGACACTTAACAAACATGTATTGACACTTAACAAACATGTATTGACACTTAACAAACATGTATTTAATCTTTTATCATGGATGACTGTGCTTAACAAACATGTATTTAATCCTTTATCATGGATGACACTTAACAAACATGTATTTAATCCTTTTTTCCAGAGTTCACCTCATATATTTTTCTGGTTACATGACCAAAACTATAACAACTGTAAGATTGAATAGATCTTATTTATTCAAAGACTGATGAACTTTGATATTCTTAAGCTCAAAGAATATTCAAAACATAATTATTGGTTATATCCTTAATTATTGCTTAAAATTGAAAATTATATTCACATGCACACAATTATTTTGGAACATTTTTAGCCGGATTTTTTTCGAAAAAATCTCGGCTTATAGATTGATGTTGTCGGGCGGGCGGGGGGGCGGGCGGGCGGGCGGGCGGGGTGGCGGCGTGCTCGAAAATGTTAAAGTTCTTATTTCATGGTATAACTTTGGTATGCTTGGACCTAGAGTCTTCAAACTTGACATGAAGGTTGGCCAGGATTAACAGATGACCACTGGTCATTTCAAGGTCATTCATTTGAAGGTCAAGGTCACTGTGACCTTCAATATAAAAAATGTTAAAGTTGTTATAACTTTGGTATGCTTGGACCTAGAGTCTTGAAACTTGACATGAAGGTTGGCCATAACTAGTTAGTAACCACTGGTCATTTCAAGGTCATTCATTTGAAGGTCAAGGTCACTGTGACCTTGAATGTAAAAATGTTAAAGTTCTTATTTCATGGTATAACTTTGGTATGCTTGGACCTAGAGTCTTCAAACTTGACATGAAGGTTGGCCAGGATTAACAGATGACCACTGGTCATTTCAAGGTCATTCATTTGAAGGTGAAGGTCACTGTGACCTTCAATATAAAAATGTTAAAGTTGTTATAACTTTGGTATGCTTGGACCTAGAGTCTTGAAACTTGACATGAAGGTTGGCCAGAACTAGTAAGTAACCACTGGACATTTCAAGGTCATTCATTTGAAGGTCAAGGTCACTGTGACCTTGAATGTAAAAATGTTAAAGTTGTTATAACTTTGGTATGCTTGGACCTAGAGTCTTGAAACTTGACATGAAGGTTGGCCAGAACTAGTAAGTAACCACTGGACATTTCAAGGTCATTCATTTGAAGGTCAAGGTCACTGTGACCTTGAATGCAAAAATGTTAAAGTTCTTATTTCATGTTATAACTTTGGTATGCTTGTACCTAGAGTCTTCAAACTTGAAATAAAGATTGGCCAGTACTAGAAGATGACCACTGGTCATTTCAATGTCATTCATTTGAAGGTCAAGGTCACTGTGACCTTAAATGTTAAAATGTTAAAATTGTTATAACTTTGGTATGCTTGGACATAGAGTCTTCAAACTTGACATGAAGGTTTGCAAGCACACT
This sequence comes from Dreissena polymorpha, assembly GCF_020536995.1. Taxonomy (NCBI): domain Eukaryota; kingdom Metazoa; phylum Mollusca; class Bivalvia; order Myida; family Dreissenidae; genus Dreissena; species Dreissena polymorpha. Next base: position 20,166,054 of record NC_068360.1, read on the forward strand.
TAGATGACCACTGGTCATTTCAAGGTCATTCATTCTAAGGTCAAGGTCACTGTGACCTTGAATGTAAAAATGTTAAAGTTCTTATAACTTTGGTAGGTAAAAATGTTAAATGTCAATTCAAGTTCATATTTGTGACCTTAAATGTTATTGTTGTTCATGTATATGCATGCATTCAAAACATAACACAAGGTTTGCTCATGCCTTGAAAAGTACTTACATTTCATTTTGACCTTTGAACAATATTTCAGTAATTTAAGTATTGCATTGACAAAAACACGAAAGGTACTTTCCTGTCATTTAAATCAAAAATCCGGCTTCAATGCGGTCATCTCCGACCGCGGAACTCTTGTTGTGTATTGTGTCACTGTAGAATTTGGGCATTACTACTTATGGTTTGCGCTCTGTGTCAGTCAGTCAGTCAGTCAGTCAGTCAGTCAGTCAGTCAGTCAGTCAGTCAGTCAGTCAGTCAGTCAGTCAGTCAGTCAGTCTGTCATACTTTTCTGGATCCTGTGATAACTTTAAAAGTTCTTCATATTTTTTCATGAAACTTGAAACATGGACAGATGGAAATATGGAGATTATGCACATCATTTCATTTTGTTCCTACGTCAAAAATTCTGGTTGCTATGGCAACAAACATAAAAAACAAAAACATTTTTTTTCTGACAATGATGGAGTTTCACTGGTTGGGGACCATATTGCTTGACAATAGTCTTGTTTAATCAGAAACAATCATCATACATGTATAAGCATACATGAATAAATGTGTTACTGCAAGTGTAGTTTACAAAACTTTATTAACCATCAAATAAGATGGAAAGAGCTCAACATATTAGTTTCACCGGTTGGGGACCATATTGCTTGACAATAGTCTTGTTTAATCAGAAACAATCATCATACATGTATAAGCATACATGCATAAATGTGTTACTGCAAGTGTAGTTTACAAAACTTTATTAACCATCAAATAAGATGGAAAGAGCTCAACAAATTATTTTACTATGTTACATTGAGTGGTTATTAATTATCCAGTGGTTAACTGAGGTCAGGAGTTATTGACCAGTGTCCAGTGACAAATTTATGAATGAGATCTCTTCAGAGGGTATTGACCGAGTTTGGAGGGTATTGACCAAGTCATTTCAGTTCATGTAGTGTCTGGCCTAGGGTTACTGGCTAATGTTTAATTGCAACACTGGAGGCAGAATAGGGTTTGGTTTATGGCGTATGGTGATTTATGGCAATTCTGATTTAAGAACCTGATTTGTTTTTGCATTCTTAATGACTTTGGATGCCATGTTGTCTGAGGTTGCAATCATTTGATTGGGCGCTTAAGAGCTTCTGATACTTTTGTAAATCAATAATGCACTGCAACACTTTATTTTAGAAGTTTTGTTTTTGTAAGTTTTTGTTTTTGATTGATATGAGCATCTGGCAAAACAGGGCTTAATGCATGTGCGTAAAGTGTATTCTGCACAGGCTTATAAGAACACTATCTGCGTACACTGGATTTACATTTAGAAGAGACCTACTTAAAACAAAACTAAAAAAATGTAGATAGTGTTGTCCCTGATTAGCCTGTGCAAACTGCATTTTTGCACAGGCTTAACAAGGAAGACACTTAATGCACATGCATACAGCCCATTACACCTTTTTATGCTTCCCCCAAATTTTTTGGGGGGGAGCATATAGTCGCCGCTTCGTCTGTCTGTCTGTGTGTGTGTCCGTCCGTCCGTGCACAATTTTTGTCCGGGCTATTTCTCAGCAATTAATGACCGGAATTCAATTAAACTTTATGGAAAGCTTCACTACCAAGAGGAGATGTGCATATTATCAGGGGGTTCTGGTTGGATGATTTTCCACAGAGTTATGGCCCTTTGAAATTTTCCATTAACTGTATATATAGTGCAATTCTTGTCCTCCCAACTACTAACTGAAATTCAATGAAGCTTTATGGGAAGCTTAACTACCTTGAGGAGATGCACATGTTATTTGTGGGTTCTGGTTAGATGATTTATTTAGAGAGTTATGGCCCTATGAAATTTTTAAGTTGCTAAACCATCCATCGTATTATTTTGTCCAAAGTTATGTCCCTCAAGACGTTTCCTTTTATCTGAATATATAGTGCAATATTGTGACAAAAAAAACTTTGGGGAGCATCACCCGTCTCCGACGGTTTCTTATACATATATAAGCTGTTACATAACTAAACCTGAATTTAATGACACCATGGAGTGGGGGCAAGAAATTATGCCCAAATAGTACTCCATTTCCTTGCCATTGCAACATGCAGCAAAGATAAATTATTTATAGTATCCATGACTATTGATTTTGATTTCTGTTTTTATAAATATGCAATTGATAGTCATGTAATTGAGACAAGTTTAGTTGTGGAATATAAAGCTAACATATATTATTTAATTGTAATAGATCATCACGGCTCACACTTTTCTGTTATATTAATGTATGCAATAAATGTAATCAATATTTATATGAAGCATACACATACAAATATGCCCCTGCAAGCATCAGTAATAGATTAATTATGATATTGATGCAGGTTTCAACAACAGTTTATAATGAACATTGCACAAACTACATTACAATCTGACAACTTCAGTTTACTGTAAAGATCCAAATATTTGGCAACATTACAGAGTTGCTAATGAGAACACTTAAACTTCATCATTGTGGTGTGCCAGTTTTTACAACACAGTTTTTTTTAAGGCCCTTGGCTAGACAAGTTGATGAGTCTAAGTGACTGTCTCTTTATCATGGCTGTCCTAGACATCAAAGTTGTTCATCTTGTTTTGTCTTTGTTTGCTAATGTATCTCATTATTTGCACTTGTAAAACAAGAAAGTCTAAGTAAGTTTTCTTTTGAGCACGTTGAGAACATGAGGATTTCAAAAGTACATGTATTTTTATATCAAATGCTTACTTGTTGTTTTGTGTATATAAGCATCATACACAGGTCAAAATACACTATATTTCAAAATGAAATTCATCATGAAATTTGTTGATAATATTTGTGGGAAGAATATCTCTACCAAGTTTGATAATCAACAAGATTGCCAAAAGGCAGGCGGGACAGTCCCGCTTTTGGGCCCTTTGTCCCGGCGTCCCGATATGAGACGATTTGTCCCGACATGACGTAAAAAACGATGTAAGGTATATAGACTCCCAATAAAATTCGCTATTCAAGCTCTGTTTCGCTAACACTTACCACCACTAATCCCTTTATTGCCCCCAATCAACAATCTGATTCTACTTCTCGTGCGTACCAGTGTTGTTTATGACACCTTATCAGCAATTAATCGGCTTATTATTGATTTTATCAGGCATTCACACCATGGTGGTCTTCAAGATAGTGGTCGCTTTATGCTATCGATAGTTGTATTATAATGAAATAAATGTTGAAAATGTGTTTGTTTTTGTCTTTGTTTGAAACTGTTTACAAAACAATTGTTTTGTAAAATTAACTCTACGTCATTAATAAGTATTTTACATTCAATGTTTAGTTCCAAAATAACGGGATAATCCGAATGTGCAATATACCAAAATCGCAACAAACTGTCCAATAAGTGATACCCATCCTGTCTAGTGTAATTGGGTGTAATTGTAATAAAAACAACGAGGTGCTAAAAATTGCATGACAGTTTGACCCTACTCCAATTAAGTTAAAAACAACGAGGTGATATGCATGACAGTTTGACCCGACTCCAATTAAGCCGCGACAATTGACAAGTAACAAACTGCGCATGGATACATGCTTAAAACAACATCGCAACAAACAGTAAAAGTGGTACCCATCTTGTCTTGTGTTATTGTAATAAAAACAACGGTAGAGGCGTTGTTGGCAGTTAAAATGAACACAAAGACGGTTTGCTTCCACCAAAAACTACCTCGGAAATGTGTACGGCCGGGCATTCAGTGTCAAGCTGATGTAACTGTTCGGTAGAAAGTTTACTGTAACCAGTACTTTTAGTGTACTGGATAGCCTCCCCTTCGTTAATGTTTGCTATTGAAAGTAATATAATTAGTGTTGTTGTCGTAATGTTCCAGATTTTGTACTCTAAAAAGATGAATATTATCTTCGTTGTTTGCTATTGTCTTATTTAATAAAACTGTTATTGTTATGTTTTAGATTTCATGCTACATATCAGATGTTTTATGTCTTGAATAAAAGTATCAAGAGTTTTTGTTAGTACTATACTGACTACAGTAAAGGTGGAATGATCGTTTTAGGTGTCCTGCTTTTTGGTCTAATGTCCCGACAATTTTTTATGGAATGTCCCGCTTTGGACCTAAAAAATTCTGGCATGTTTGCAAAAGCACTTCTGAATTATTGCCCTTTAAGTATACAAAGTTTGCCAAATTTACCTTTTCCACCATTTAGTTAAATAGTTTTAATCACTATCAAAATTGGTCACAATGGTTTAGGGCATAAAATCCAGATGACAGGTAAAATTTTCTGAGGCACTTATGAATTGCGGCCCTTTAATTTTATTATTGACCACTTACAATAACAAGCTTTATGTACGCAGCATTTTAAACAGGCACATTTTTGGACAAGTTTGCACTTATCTCTTTATTATTAAATACCTAATTCTATTAGAAATTCTTGTCACTGAAGATGCCTTAATTGTAGAACAATTTTCAGTTTGGGTTTTATGACAATTGTTGATTGTAAAAATGTAAGATACTGCTTATGTATTTAAATATCTCATGTTCATACAGTTTGCAAAGTATACCTTTTAAAAACCAGCACTGTAGGATTATAGGTGGATTATAGGAATGCCAGCTGTCAATCCGTTTGATCATCTGTCCATACTTTTTGTGTCAGCTATATAAATCCTATATCAATCAAAGAATTTTCATACAAATAAGCTAAAATATTATTATGCATAAAAGGCATGAGTCAGTCTTACCAACTCAAGGTCAAGGTTGTACTTGAAGGTCAAACATTTTAGCCTCCACTATGCCTATAAAAGATATAATGAAACTGGATTAAACTATTTATCAAAATGAACACATGTTCTCCACATATGATGCAGTCACACCACTTCAAGGTCAAAATAGCATTTGAAGGTGACATGGATAACCGCTGAGGATGAAGCTATCCTTAGACTGTCTGCTATAATCTGTGGGTTTTTTTAATCTGCAAATGTATAATAAGTTAGTGAGCAGAATTCATCAAAATACTAAATATTGCTGTATCAATGTATAAAGGCACTCCATTTTTCCTTCAGGGCGAGTCAGTTTTTTGTTATTTAATGGTATGTTATATGGAGAACATAATTATTAGACTGTATTTTGTTTTTAAAACATTTCTCTTGAATAAAAAGATGTCATATCAACGTGCATTGAGTATTATGCAACAAGTGTTTCTTCGATTATAACGAAGAATATTTTTCTGAACAGTACTTGCTGCAAATCTTGGCAGTGTACATTCAGCACATGCCTGCTTTTTTTTCCCTCCCTGTAATTCATTTGACAAGTTACGGCAGATGTACTGCAATTATTCATAAGTGTCACGATGAGTTTAATTTATATACTCCATCAGCCTCTGTTTACTGCAAAGACATGGACCAGTTATGAGCCAAAGGACTTGCAATGTGATTCATATGTTGCTTAATGGCACCAGCTTACTTAGTGTGATTACAATAGGCATTGAAGTTAATGGCTTTTGAGGTTATGTGTACTTGTTTTGCTTAACTGCTCAAGGTTGATTGACTGTCTATAAACAGGTACAGTGTTAAATCCATTCTGATTTAATTGGTTGCAACTATAAAACTAGACTCGAGTATCATATATGAAAGTTAGATTTTAAATACGGTTGAGTCTTGGTACGTTTTGTGACTCACATTACTTGTCTTAGTACAAACGGAAGTACATGTGCCACCACTTAATGCACAACTGCAATAAACTTTTGATAGCTAAGCTGTATTTAGTGATTTATTGCCACGATGTATGCAAAATAAATATGCAAGGAAAGACAGCGAGATGTATGTTCCCAAAGAACAGCCCATGTTAACAAAGAAATTTTGGCTTGTACCTTGGCAGACAGACATGTTTTGTACATAAAGTTGGCGTGTGTCATCCAGGAAAGAACTTGGAATGCTCGATGGTTTGTGCAGTAGTCTGTGTTGTATAAGGTGCTGATCAAGGGTCACAAATTGTAAGCTTCCTGGGCTACAGCATTCATCTTCTTGTTGAAACAGGTATTTTGGTAAACATGTACTCCAATTGTAATTGTGTTGTCACATATCGCTACATATACATATGCAGCAGACGAATTGCTATGCTTCCAATCGTAACAATGCATTATTATTCGAAATTGCTCAGAATCATCAATTTGTATCACCCATACTAGGCGGAGGGACATTGTTTAGGCGTTGTTCCTCCTTCTTTCTGATGTCAGTCCGGAAAAACTGTTTGTCAGTCCAGAACAAATATGGCGATGGCCTTTCGGCCAATCAGATATAACTCTTGAAGACATTTATGAACACAATTTGAGGGTCATATTTTGTCATCTAAAAATGTGAGAAAAAAATCAAAAGTTAAGTCAGTATATTGGCTTTACTGCATTTGTGATACTAGGCAATTGTCTTTGAAATCTTATTATTGCATAAACTCTATCTGTAATGCTCTCTGGCGGGGTGCAGAAACTTGGCAAAAGCAGGGCTTGAACGGGAGAAATCGTGTATTAACAAGGCGATTCACGTGCCGTTCAAGCCCTGTTATGTGTTTTTCATATCCATAATCTGGTCCACGCGCAGTTACTTCCCTTCTCCAGCCTTCGACGACTTTCCAAGCATAAAATGGGGAACTGAATAAGCACCAGTTTCCTCATGCATGCAGAGTTAATGACTATTTCAATGCACTTTTCAAATTTTATATCGGCACTCTCTTGACAAGAGCTTTATTTTATTGGCAACGTCAATGAAGTTAAGGTTATTTACTCAACACTTTCAAAAGACTATGCTGTAAATGTAAGTGTTTATGTACCTTCAACGTTCCTGCTGTAAATTCCAAAATAATTCCTCATTTCTTACTTTGCGCGGCTGCATTTCAACTTTGCATTTATCCACTGTTTAAACACATTTTAAATCGAATACTGCCTATCCGAAGGTTAAGCCTCGTCATTTCGGATGATGACCGAGTGAGGCATATGTAAAACACAACCTTGAACTGTATTGAAAAAATCAAATTATTTTGTTGATGTTGAATGAACAAAACATATTGTTTTCAATGTTATTTTAATTTATTTTGGTATGTGTGATTTGTTTATGCAATAATAGCGAAAAGACACATTTTCTCGGACATGATCATCTGCGGGCGCTCTCAAAATCCGTTCCTGCCCGAGTGCTGTGCACTCGGGCAGGAACGGATTTTTCGCCCGCAGTTGATCATGCCCTCAAAAACGTGTATTATCCCTATAGTCAAAAGCACTACAAAATTCCAACATTTAAGCACTTTTTATGTAAGGATTTGTTTTCACAACATGATTTGTTTGAAAATTGATTCATATGCAACTGCATACTTATAATACCTAGATTTATTTACTGATACAGTAATTACTCTAATTACTCTAGTTTTTGGACACACAAGTTTTCAGACCAAAATAATTATTTTTTGAGGCTCTTAATTTCAATAATTAATTAAAATGTCCAAAAACTTGAGTAATTACGGTACTCTTTTTTTTTTCAGACACTCAGTTTTTTGACACCCTCATTTAGGCTGCAAATGTATTGCATCAGATTTACTAGACAACCATTAACATACACAAATGAAATCATAATTTCCAGTTGATTTTAGTTCAATATGTCCTTACTACAGTTAATTATATGCTAACAATTAGGCAGTTGGTGGAAAATACAAAAGAATATTCAAACGTCAATGAGATCTGAATAATGTCATATTGTCTCTTAATTTTAGGACAATATAAATTGGACATATTTATTTGCATCTAAATTTTGAACTGTCCGAAATCTCCTTTGATACTGTCAACTTCACTGCTTCTTCTTTTCTAGCCAACTGAATTTGATTTCTGTGGAAAAAAGTATTGTTTCCCAGTAATTGTTGATTTCCAAACACCCTCCTTATGGTATGGTCTGCTTTATTGTTGTGATGTGATGATAGGGCCATTAGAAGTGTTCTGTTGGTGGTCTGTTGTGGATCAACCCTTTTCATATTGGGGGTATTATTGGCGTATTTTAGTCCAGTTTGATTTGCAGTTACATTCTTTAGGCAAAATATCAAGATCTGTTATCACACTGGTGGAATTGCTCCAAAGAGAGAATGATTGACATTTTGTTTACAGGGTAACAAAAATATGGTGAAGTTATGGGAGGGCAGCATCTGCACCGAATTCCAATGGTTCTGTGTGGAAAACATTATGCTCAATCATTTTGACATTTACTGATCTTTTTTGGAACAATGAAACTATGAGACTGTGGAAAGAGGCAAGGGAGGAATAAAGACTTCCAGCTGGTGCAGTTACAGGAAATCTGCATTACAGACTCACAGGAAGCGGTTAATTCTGCATTCTAGACTCATAGGAAGTAATGAATACTGCAGACTAGACTCACACGAACAAGTTGATTCCACATTCTAGACTCACAGGAAGCAATTAATTCTGCATTATAGACTCACATGAAGCAGTAAATTATGAATTCCAGACACACATAAAGCAGTTAATTCTGCATTCTAGACTAACATGAAGCAGTAAATTATGCATTCCAAACACACATGAAGCAGTTAATTCTGCCTTTTCGACTCAGATGAAGCAGCAAATTATGCATTCCAAACACACATGAAGCAGTTAATTCTGCATTCTAGACTCACATGAAGCAGCTAATTCTGCAGTCTAGACTCACATGAAGCAGTAAATTATGCATTCCAAACACACATGAAGCAGTTAATTCTGCATTCTAGACTCACATGATGCAGTTAATTCTGCAGTCTAGACTCACAATGAAGCTGTAAATTCTGCATTCTAGACTTACAGGAAGCAGTAAATTCTGCATTCCAGACTCACATGAAGCAGTGAATTCTGCATTCTAGACTCACATGAAGCAGTAAAGTATGCATTCTAGATTCACATGAAGCAGTAAATTATGCTGTCTAGAATCATTAGATGTAGTAATTCTGCATTCTAGACTCATCAGTTGTAGAAGAAAGTAAACATACTGCATGAAGTGACAAGGGAAGAAGAAACACTTTGTTTATCGTTGCCTCATCTTGGGATAAGAACATTATCTGAAGGACATCATGATTGGACACAAAATATGGACACTTGAACCACTTGACCAGCTATGACATGCTCAGATAGGAGGTTTGAGTGTGTGATTTACTGGTGAAATGATTGCATAAAATGCATGCAGTTTGGGGATCCTGTACTATTTATATGCATGCTGTTTGGGGAACCTGTAATATTTATAATGCATGCTGTTTGGGGATCCCCCTTTACAACAATGTGCACTGCACAAACTGTTGTGAATTGATTACATGTAAATGTTGATATATCATTTTGCTTCTTATATCATACATTTCCCTAGAATAGCTTTCAGTCTTAGTGGGTTGTGGTCGAGGTCGATATGACAAGCATTGTAGTTTTATATGCTGAATTTTTTTGCCCTGTCTGTTGGTTTGTTGGTTTGTTTGCGTCAAACTTTAACATTTGCCAAACATTTTGCAATATTGAAGATAGCAACTTGATATTTGGCATGCATATGTATCTCATGGAGCTGCACATTTTGAGTGGTGAAAGGTCAAGGTCATCCTTCAAGGTCAAAGGTAAAATATATTGGGGGACATATTGTTTCCCAAACACATCTTGTTTTTAATTTTTATTGTTGTTAAAACAAGATTGATTTTTTAAAACATTAACTCCAGTATACTTGCAGTTTTTTTTAATGATGATATTTTGTGAATGGCCTTGTTAACAGCATAAAATACTAAGTGGTTTTTAATGTGTTTGTTTACGCCTTACGCCTACACTTCAGATGAAGACGATTATAAATCTGGCTACACCTTTTTCATGTAGGTGTGAAATGAATAAGAATTTTTTACACTCATCTTTTAGTTCATCATAATAACTTGTTAGGAGCAAAATTATTCAACAGTTTGCTGATGTGAACATGAAAAGCTAACCCACATTTTATAAATTCATTCCATTTGCAATTTTAATTTCTGTCTGAATTCTAATTCAATACAATGAAAACATAAATTTTCATATCAGTTATTTACTTTTCAATGCCCTTTTTGCAAACTTTCACATTTGGCATAAAAAAAAGTTATTTGACCAGCCCAACCGATCCTTGCTCTCTGTTTCAACTTTACTTTTTATTTTGGTATTTATGTTTTCTTTTAGTTTTGCTTAATATAATGATATTGGCTAAATTAAATTTACATGTAAAGAATAAACGTTGAATAGTGGCTATATTATAAGAATTAAACCTTTTGAACACTCAAGACGTTTTATTGTTAATCCTTCTGAAACATCATCACAACATTAAAATGTATTCAATTAACGATTGTGATCAAGGCTGCTGGTGGGGGGGCAGTTTTCCTTATATTGCTTTTCCTTAGTTGAACCATGTGAAAATTTATTGTGATCATACCTCAACTTATTTCTGAAGTGGTTATGGTAATATCACAGAAGCTGCTTAGAACCATTAAGTTTGTAATGCTCTTAGGTGAGCAACCCAAGACTTTTGTCTATTTGATTTTCCAGATGGGAATTACACCTTCGCCTGAACCCTGAAGTGTTTAGGGGCAGAAGTATGTTACATTTTCAACACAATATTAAATAGATTACCCATGCCATAAACCGAAATTTGTTTTGAATTCATAACATACAATTGTCCATTTTGTTACAATTTTACTATCAATAAAAGGACAGTATCACCGTTAAGTGTCCCCCTTTTATAGATAGACTATAATAGATTTCAAAGTGTCCCTTCTGTTGATAATGGGTGACTTCAGCGCTGAAATGGCATTATAAATATCAGGAAATGTTCACCATAGTCTCCACTTGTATACTTAAAATGTATTCCATGCAGCTTCTTGCAGTATCCATTTTGATTGGCTAGAACAATGCGATGCCTGTTTAGCGCAGTGGTTAGTACCCCGGCACATGTGAGTCAAGTTGGTGGTCACCACACCAAACAGGTGGGGGTTTCTCCCAGTACTCCAGCTCCAAAACGCCTGACTAACACCAAAATTGAATATCTTTCACAAAAAAATTAATATCTTGAATTTGCAGCGATAACTCCAAAATCGTACTTACTTGCTGGATTCAAGTAAGTTAATAACGAAGTATTGCTGGGACACATTCCGGGTCCACACATAATGCAACCTCGGGAGCTAAGAACCAAATATTAAACTTAAAAAAACACATGCTATGCCTTGAGTTTTGCTTTACAAGGAAGGCGAGACCATCACCATGGTTTCCAAAACACTCCGAATGTTTGACAATGATAATGAACCATAGAAATAAAAGAGTTAGTGTCAAATGTTTGAACTGTAAAAACTTCAAGCCCAAATTTGTTTCAAGTTTAGATTCAGCATAATCTCACTCAGAATTATTCCAAGTAATTGCAAAAAGATTAGAAGAAATTTCATTTTTTTAAAATAACTTTTTTGACAGAAAACATTTTAATTTTTCTTAAAAAGTTCTTTAAAGCCATGTTTATGGTCAGGGCAGGTCTAAAATGAGGAACATTGGTTATCTATGTTATAACAATTTAAATGTCTGAAAACTATGCTTATTGGTCAATTACAAACGTAACATGCTGTCTGTAAGTCTATATATCTGTTAGTCTATATGTCTGTTAGTCTATATGTCTGTAAGTCTATATGTCTGTTAGTCTATATGTCTGTAAGTCTATATGTCTGTAAGTCTATATGTCTGTAAGTCTATATGTCTGTAAGTCTATATGTCTGTAAGTCTATATGTCTGTAAGTCTATATGTCTGTAAGTCTATATGTCTGTAAGTCTATATGTCTGTTAGTCTATATGTCTGTAAGTCTATATGTCTGTTAGTCTATATGTCTGTAAGTCTATATGTCTGTAAGTCTATATGTCTGTAAGTCTATATGTCTGTAAGTCTATATGTCTGTAAGTCTATATGTCTGTAAGTCTATATGTCTGTTAGTCTATATGTCTGTAAGTCTATATGTCTGTTAGTCTATATGTCTGTAAGTCTATATGTCTGTAAGTCTATATGTCTGTTAGTCTATATGTCTGTAAGTCTATATGTCTGTAAGTCTATATGTCTGTAAGTCTATATGTCTGTTAGTCTATATGTCTGTAAATCTATGTGTAAGTATAATGTCTGTCTTAACCAAAAACTTAACCAGTTTAAGTTTTGCACAAAAAACAAATAGGTACAAACAATACTTTTTTAAACAAATGGTGAGAATAGACCATGCAATAATGATCTGACATTATGACAGTTGTAAAGTAAACACTTACCATGCAATCAAGGTAACCCTTAAAAATTGCTGATGGAGGAACAATAGATAAAGTCATCAGCTGTTTGAGTTGACACTAATGTATTATTAAAAGACCAAGTAATGACTTTCAAGTACATATAATTAAGGGCCTGATTACCAGACACAGGTACAATTTGTGGCTGATAGTTTTTGCCCCAAAGGAATGTATGTGCATTATACATTTATAATTTGGTGAATGCAAAAACAAACACATTTTCACAATATGTACTATTTAGTGAGACAAATCTGAGGCTAGCTGATACTGAGAGAGGTACTAATTATGTACTGCCTGAAATATTTCTGAATAAAAATAGTGGACATCACTTGAGTTGACTACCCATCACTTCACTATGCCTCATTTGACTGGACATCACTTGAACTAACTCGGCAACACTCGACTTGACCTACCATCACTCAACTTGACAAGGCATCACTTGACTTAACAATGCATCACTTGACTGGGCATCACTTGACTTAACAATGCATCACTTGGCTGGGCATCACTTGACTTAACTCAAGATTACTTGACTTGACTCTGCATCACTTGACTTGACTCTGCATCACTTTAATTAACTCTGCATCACTGGACTGGACATCACTTGAATTAACTCGACATTACTTGACTAGACTTGGCATCACTTGACTTGACTCAGCATCACTCAAATTGACTTGGCATCACTTGACTTGACTATGCATCACTTGACTAGATATCAATTAAATTAACTGAACATTACTCGACTTGAATAAGCATCACTTGACTTAACTCTGCATCACTTGTATTAACTCTGCATCACTTGAATTAACTCTGCATCACTGGACTGGACATCACTTGAATTAACTCAACATTACTTGACTAGACTTTGCATCACTCGACCTGACTCAGCATCACTCAAATTGACTTGGCATCACTTGACTTGACTGAATCAATTGACTGGATATCAATTGTATTAACTCAACATTACTCGACTTGAATTAGCATCACTTGACTTTACTCTGCATCACTTGTATTAACTCTGCATCACTTGACTTGACTATGCATCACTTGAATTAACTCTGCATCACTGGACTGGACATCACTTGAATTAGCTCAACATTACTCGACTAGACTCAGCATCACTCAAATTGACTTTGCATCACTTGAATATGAATCACTTGACGTGACATCAATTGAATTAACAACATTACTCAACTAGACTCAGCATCACTCGACTTGACACTGCATCGCTTGAAATAACTCTGCATCACTTGACCTGACTCTGCATCACTTGAATTAATACTGTACTGAACATCACTTGAATTAACTCAACAGTACTCGACTAGACTTGGAATCACTCGACTTTACTCAACATCACTCAAATTGACTATGCATCACTTGACTGGACATCAATTGAATTAACTCGACATTACTTGACTAGACTCAGCATCACTTGACTCTGCATCACTTGAATTAACTCTGCATCACTTGACTTGACTCTGCATCACTTGAATAAACTCTGCATCACTGGACTGGACAACACTTGAATTACCCAGACATTACTCGAGTAGACTCGGCATCACTTGACTTGACTCAGCATCACTCGACTTGACTCAGCATCACTTGACTTGACTTGGCATCACTTGACTTGACTTGGCATCACTTGACTTGACATTACTTGAATTAACTCAACATTACTTGACTAGATTCAGCATCACTTGACTTGACTCTGCATCACTTGAATTAACTCTGCATCACTTAACTTGACTATGCATCACTTGACTGGGCATCAATTGAATTAACTCAACATTACTTGACTAGATTTAGCATCACTTGACTCTGCATCACTTGAATTAACTCTGCATCACATGACTTGACTATGCATCACTTGACTTGACTCTGCATCACTTGACTTGACTCGGTGTCACTTGACTTGACTTGGCATCACTTGAATTAACTCTGCATGATTGGACTGGACATCACTTGAATTAACTCAACATTACTCGACTAGACTGGGCATCACTCGACTTGACTCAGCATCACTCAAATTTACTTGGCATCACTTGACTTGACTTGGCATCACTTGACTTGACATCACTTGAATTAACTCAACATTACTCGACTAGACTCAGCATCACTTGACTCTGCATCACTTGAATTAACTCAGCATCACTTGACTTAACTCGGCATCACTGGACTGGACATCACTTGAATTAACTCGACATTACTCAACTAGACTCTGCATCACTCAACTTGACTCAGCATCACTCAAATTGACTTGGCATCACTTGACTTGACTCTACATCACTTGACCTGACTCTGCATCACTTGAATTAACTCTGCATCACTTGACTATGCATCACTTGACATCAATTGAATTAACTCAACATTACTCAACTAGACTCAGCATCACTTGACTTGACTGGGCATCACTTTACTTGACTTGGCATCACTTGAATTTACTCTGCATCAATTGGATTAACTCAAAACTACTAGACTAGACTTCGCATCTCTTGACTTGACTTGGCATCACTTTACATGACTCAGCATCACTTGAATTCACTGGAAATCACTCGACTGGCCATCACTTGATTTGAGTCGACAGCACTTGAATTAATTTGACATCACTTGACTATGCATCACTTGACTTGACATTACTTAAATTAACTCTGCATCACTCGACATGACTCGGCTTCACTTGACATGACTCCGCATCACTTGACTTTACTATGCATCACTTGACTCCTCATCACTTTACTTGACTCAACATAATTAACTAGCCATAACTAATTTAGTTTGCTTGGCATCACTTGCGAAAGGAATCGGGGGGTCAGTATTTTTTATATCAAAGGATAATACCAAACTTAAATTCTTTAACTGCACACAACACACACTATGAAATCAGAGTTTGGGACAAAGTACACATATCAATTTAAATGTTAATTTTTAAATGACCTCAGGACTGTTGAACACTGGTGAAAAACGGTTATCGTTCCACTCGGGTGTAATAAAGACTTTGTCGGGGTCGGGTAGGGGCTTCAATTTTGACTCACTGCTTGGGTCAGGTGACAGCAATCGTGGTAACCGCCAGGTGAGGCTTGAATGTACCTGAATAAGATTGTTCTTGAAAAGGTTTCTGCCCTTACACAGTACATCATTCAGAGGGAGATTTTCCTTGGTAATGTTATAGTACCACTATTTATTTCTGTTGAACAAACATTAGTTTCCTGGTTTAAACTATGTTCCAGCTTTAAATCTGAGTACAATTAAATGCAGCAAATATGTATGCAGGCGCAGTATGCAAAGGCACATATATTCTGAGAAAAAAGTGGCTTCTGACATGTTTTTAGTGTCTGTTAACAAAATATGTTTCTAAGCTTTGTAAGCTTGCCAAAATGTCATTTTAATGGTAATGCTATCATACCTGTTGCTTTTCATTTCATCCTGCTTCAAATTTCTGAGTGCATTTGTAAGTTTCTTTGAGTATTCGTTAAAAAATAAGTAACAAAAACAATACAGGTATACATTCTACATCATTTGTCAAGTGATCATAATGAAGGTTTGGAAAAAACACACAAAGAAGCAGCAACAAATCCATAATATTTGGCAGGAAAACGAAATTCTACAAATGCTTATAAATCCTGCATAATTGACTTGGAAGCGTGGAATGCTGATGCCAGATTTGTCTGCACCTGCAATTAACGGCTCTACCTCAGAAACAGCAGTCATTTTAGTACATTACCAGCAATCAGCATGCCATATGCAAGAAATGGTTGAAATTACTTTCTTAATTTATTTATAAACAGTCTCCAACATTAAAGGATTGCCCAGGCTTTTTATATCTTTGCTTTTTTCCGGCATGTGTATACAGTGGTTTTGTCATTGGTCTTATTCTGTCATTCGAGAATGCCCAGAAACAGATGGACAAATAGCATACCAAATTGTATGAAAGAAAACTAATGCTTGAATTTATATTTACACTTTTTAATAATGTATGTTTTATTGACTGAAACAGCACATTTCTTACAGCTTATTTTGATATGTTCACAGTGTTGTTTTTTCCCAATTAAGTTCACAGCTTTTGTATGAACTTTCACATATAAAATATCATTCCTATTTAATACAGACATGCCCAATCAAATGCACATCACCAAATTTTCTGAGATATATGGTTACCATTCAGTGAAAAATCTAAAGGAACGCAAATCATTAATTTTGCATCCATCGTTTACTGACACCATGGAAAAGCCAAGATAATTATTCATCCTTTCCAAGCTGAAGGTGAGTGTATACCACTGCCAATCCGGACTCAAAATGCGTGAATGGCTTGTTCAATAAACTGTTGAACTTCAAGTTTGAGTAAAAGGTTCTGAAAGGCGGAGCTTTGCATATATTCTAAGTATGCAAGAGTATGATTCAAGGTCATTTGAAAAATTTCAAACCATATTTGCATTCATAACGCTAACTTACACAAATAATTGAATGTTTTTTCTGCAATTGATAAACACATTTGAGTATAATTTGTGGGTCATTAGACAGCTCTCGAGAATACCAGATCTCATGCAGACATGCACGTCTTTTACTTGCAAAGTCTCAGTGATGCAATATTGATTGTTTTGCCGTCTTCAAAAGCTTTTTCTCTGCTTTCCCTTTTCATGCTCATGTGATTTGCATTTTAAGAAGAATTAAGTCAGTAGCTCAAGTGCATGATGCATGTGCCTATTTAAATATGTGCATACCACTTTATGAAACTACATGCAACACAACTGAGCAAGACTGAGAACTCCTGGTGCTTAATGGGTAAAAAAAGACAGAAAAGTCTGCCATTTGCCTCACCATTAATTTGAAAGCAGATGTTAAATGCTTGTAAAATATTCATGCTTTCCTATGTGTTGAAATAAAGTTTCATTGTGGGGACTTTTACAGGTCTTTTGTTCACTTAATGTGTGTTTGGCTGCCTCAAATGGTCTGCATCTAATATCTGTAGATTCCTCGAGGCCTGAGATTGTTTAACCCATTTATGCCTAGTGGACTCTCCCATCTTTCTAAATTGGATCAATTTATTTGCAAAATTAGGGATGTCTAGTATATTTATTTCTATATTTAGAATATATATTACAGAAATTCCTTTAAGCAAACAGCGCAGACCCTGATGAGACGCCGCATCATGCTGCGTCTCATCTGGGTCTTTATGCTGTTTGTCAAGGCCTTTTCTCTAGATTCCTCGAGGCCTGAGATTGTGTAAGAGTAATTTATGAAGATTCATTAAGTAAGCTGCCACAAATGCAATGTGAGACATTCTGTTATTATAATTGGTTCAATTTGTTTCACAATGTTGATGAAAAGGACTGTATAATTGTTTACTAATTTCTTTGAACTGGATTTGTTTTGCAGTATTCCATGAGTTGTATCACCTTGTACTGCAATTCCAATATTCAGCTGCAGGATTGTGTTCAATATCCAGTATTATTAGTATGGAGTTGAGAGTTACTCAGATCTAGACCAAAACAATCTCATTTTTAGAAGTCTTTGAAAACTGAGAGTTTTAAGTGTTGAAAATAAACACATGATTAGATTTGGTATCATAATCCATTTTAAAATACAGCAACAATTTAAAAGAATAGAAAATAAGACAATTATGGAAACTGTATCACTTAACATCCTTCTGTTGTACCTAGGGTATGACTTTGTATGATGCATTGTCATATGTGTGGGTCATCTTCAATGACCATCAGCAATAAAGCAACATAACTTCCCAATCGTAAATATTGGTCTGCATTCAAGGTACTGTAGTTTGTATTCCTTTATGATTTAGAACATTAACTGTACATTACTTCAGTTTTACAGTGAATTCAGTCAAACCATTAAGATGTGCTCAACATAAAACTATTATTTAAAATCTGCAATGAACTTTTACTGTGAATTTCCAATTTTAAATATCCACAAAGTTGACCACTAGCCTTTTTCAGATGTCTATCATCTGAATAGAAATTAATGAACTGTACCATTCATTTCAATGTAGATAACATCTCAGTTTCAACTAATATACACTCCCAGTGATTAAGGAGTCACATGAAAAGTTCAAAATTGAATTGAAACTTAATTTGAAATTTGTCAACTTTATGAAAGAGTCATGTGCCTTTGAACTAAGTCATTTTTTATGACAGGAGCATGAAAAGTAATAATATAAATTAAGATTATGAAGAAGACATCTCCGACATTTCTCTAGGTATTAAATTGAAACATCACCATGTCAACACCATACATTGACAAATGTGCCAAGCACTACTTTCATGCCCAATGATCCACAAATGTGCCAAGCACTACTTTCATGCCCAATAATCCACATATTCCTGAGTTACATGCCCTTGAACGGATTTGCATTTGTAGAACAGATGCATAACATGTGGTTAGTTCGTGAAAAAAGCAAATTCAGCATTTCTCTATTGGAGTCATGTTTGCAATTTGTAAAAAAGCTCTTGTTTAAGTTGGTGTTTGTTAGGGTGGCATAATTAATGCTATTTGTTGTTTACATGCTGTGAATGTATGATAAATATTTGTATGAATACATTGTTAGTCCAAATGCATTTGCTTCAGAAGATTTAATTTCATTGAGTTACATCCTCATACAATGATAGGTCTGCCCACTGGCATCAGTTAACAAGTACACCCAAATGGCAGCTAAATATGATGGCTGAAGCCCCTCCCTCCACCATCAGAACAGTTCCACAGCTCCCCCACCACTAGAACAGTTCCACAGCTCCCCCACCACCAGAACAGTTCCACAGCTCCCACCACCACCAGAACAGTCCCACAGCTCTCTCCACCGCCTGAACAGTTTCACAGCTTCCCCCACCACCAGAACAGTTCCACAGCTCCCCCACCACCAGAACAGTTCCACAGCTCCCTCCACCATCAGAACAGTTCCATAGCTCCCCCAACCACCAGAACAGTTCCACAGCTCCTTCCACCACCAGAACAGTTCCACAGCTCCCCCACCACCAGAACAGTTCCATAGCTCCCCCCCACCACCAGAACAGTTCCATAGCTCCCCCCACCACCAGAACAGTTCCATAGCTCCCCCACCACCAGAACAGTTCCACAGCTGCCCCACCACCAGAACAGTTCCACAGCTCCCTCCACCACCAGAACAGTTCCACAGCTCTCTCCACCACCAGAACAGTTCCACAGCTCCCCCTACCACCAGAACAGTTCCACAGCTTCCCCACCACCAGCACAGTTCTACAGCTCTTCCCACCCACAGAACAGTTCCATAGCTCAGCTCACCACCAGAACAGTTCCACAGCTCTCCCACCACCAGAACAGTTCCACAGCTCCCCCACCACCAGAACAATTCCACAGCTCCCTCCACCATCAGAACAGTTCCACAGCTCCCCCACCACCAGCACAGTTCCATAGCTCATCCCACCTCCAGAACAGTTCCACAGCTCCCTCCACCACCAGAACAGTTCTACAGCTCCCTCCACCATCAGAACAGTTCCACAGCTCCCTCCACCACCAGAACAGTTCCATAGCTCCCCCACCACCAATACCGTTCCACAGCTCCCTCCACCACCAGAACAGTTCCACAGCTCCTCCACCACCAGAACAGTTCCACAGCTCCCCACCACCAGACAGTTCTACAGCTCCCTCCACCATCAGAACAGTTCCACAGCTCCCCCAACCACCAGAAAAGTTCCACAGCTCCCCCACCACCAGAACAGTTCCACAGCTCCCTCCATCACCAGAACAGTTCCACAGCTCTCTCCACCATCAGAACAGTTCCACAGCTCCCTCCACCACCAGAACAGTTCCACAGCTCCCTCCACCACCAGAACAGTTCCACAGCTCCCTCCACCACCAGAACAGTTCCATAGCTCCCCCCACCACCAGAACAGTTCCATAGCTCAGCCCACAACCAGAACAGTTCCACAGCTCCCTCAACCACCATAACAGTTCCACAGCTCCACCACAAGGACAGTTCCACAGCTCCACCACCAGGACAGTTCCACAGCTCCCTCCACCACCAGAACAGTTCCACAGCTCCACCACAAGGACAGTTCCACAGCTCCCACCACCACCAGAACAGTTCCACAGCTCCACCACAAGGACAGTTCCACAGCTCCACCACAAGGACAGTTCCAAAGCTCTTGAGCTGTCTGAAACACATATGAGCCTCACTATGGGAAAATCAAGTTTAATGCATGTGATTACTGGCCAAACAGGGACAACATGTGCATACTGGCCAAACAGGGACGACATGTGCATACTGGCCAAACAGGGACGACATGTGCATACTGGCCAAACAGGGACAACATGTGCACACTGGCCAAACAGGGACGACATGTGCATACTGGCCAAACAGGGACGACTTGTGCATACTGGCCAAACAGGGACTACATGTGCATACTCGCCAAACAGGGACGTCATGTGCATACTGGCAAAACAGGGACGACATGTGCATACTGACCAAACAGGGACAACATGTGCATACTGGCCAAACAGGGACGACATGTGCATACTGGCCAAACAGGGACGACATATGCATACTGGCCAAACAGGGACGACATGTGCATACTGGCCAAACAGGGACGACATGTGCATACTGGCAAAACAGGAACGACATGTGCATACTGGCCAAACAGGGACGACATGTGCATACTGGCCAAACAGGGACAACATGTGCATACTTGCCAAACAGGGACGACATGTGCATACTGGCCAAACAGGGACGACATGTGCATACTGGCCAAACAGGGATGACATGTGCATACTGGCCAAACAGGGATGACATGTGCATACTGGCAAAACAGGGACGTCATGTGCATACTGGCCAAACAGTTATGACATGTGCATACTGGCCAAACAGGGATGACATGTGCATACTGGTCAAACAGGGACGACATGTGCATACTGGCCAAACAGGGACGACACTTAAATGCATGTGCAAACAGGTCAAACAGGGACGACACTTTCCACTTTATCTGGATATTTGTTAAGAAGAGACCCCCTTTAAACAAAATACACCCTTTAAGGAGGAAGTGTCGTCTTTGTAAAGTATCATTAAACCCCATTTTAACGGAGCGAGGCTCATATTTAGATTTGTCATAGAGCAATTACATACAATGACATGGACATCCTGGGCAGGAAATGTGCCCTGATGAAACCAGGGACACATCTGAGTCGGACAAATATTGACACAGGGGTCAATGCCCCTTAAGCTATAAACATAGAGAATAATTGTAGGGTACCCTTGCACACTGCAGAAAGAAAGATTATTTGTAACCTTTTTTGTCCCCTACCGGTTTTACCGGAGGGGACTTATGGTTTGCGCTCTGTCTGTCTGTCTGTCAGTCTGTCTGTCAGTCCGTCACACTTTTCTGGATCCTGCGATAACTTTAAAAGTTCTTAATATTTTTTCATGAAATTTGCAAAATGGATAGATGGCAATATGGACATTATGCAGGTCATTTCATTTTGTTCCTACGTCAAAAATTGTGGCAACCAAAAAAAAATATTCTGAAAATGGTTGAATTTCTAACAATGGTGGAGCCGGTAGGGGACCATATTGCTGACAAAAGCCTTGTTTATCCTTTTGATTGATATTATTTAGTGTGATGATATAATAACTCTTTGAAACATTTTATTTTAAAAGACCATGGATAGATTAGTTTATTATAAACCCAAAAGTTTCTTAATGCATTATATGACACAACTGAATAAACTGCCAAACATGTATTTTCCTGTACCACACAAAATCTTTGCAAAATAACTATTTTTTGATTTTGCAAAATCGTTTAAAAGTTTATATAAGCACATGATCTTGATTTTAAAAAATCAGTTTTACTTTGATTTTTTCAGTCACCAAGATTGTGTATACAGTGACCTTGACAAAGAGTTTTTTTGTACTTTGCGATTTTACAGCTGCTGATAATAGCATCTTAAGCGATATGTTCTGAGTCATGATTCGCAAAGATTTCATGCACTCACACTGACAGATTAACAACTTCATTTCATTCCTTTATCACTTTGATATCACTAGATTAAGAGAACACAGGGTGGGGCATGCTTTCACTGAAATGTTGTTGATGTTTTGTTTGCCCATCAATTTGACAACTCAGACAAAATAAGCTGCCTTTGAACCTGTAAGAAAATGAAAACAGCAGCCTGGTTTTTGGCAGATTTGAATTCTTATTTAAGAGGATTGTTATCATTACTAGCTGTGTGTCATTTACTTCAATTAATATCTGTGTGCTAATCTTAATTTTTCTGTCTCCTATGCTTTCTTTTGTTGAGCAATTTTGTGGGTTGATTTGTAGGTAGCATTTTATCAAACAAAGAACTCCTCAGTCACACCCCACTCACAAAGTGTAAAGGGATGTATTACAAAGTCAAACCATTGTGGTTATAAGTTGGTCCATTGGCTGGATGGTTCATAGTTAATGGTCTGTCAGCATTTCTTGTCTTGTAAGTTTGGTCCTGGTATTTGTTTGTGATTGTAAAAAATGTTGCCATCTTGGGTCACAGTAACTTCTCTTTGCATGATTCAAACTGCACATTTAAGAGACTGCTTTTTTACAAATCAGTACATTTTGTTCTTCAGATAGTCTATAATCTGTGATTTCCAAAATCATGCTTGGAGTGTTTGGGCACCTACTTATCTATACCCACCTACCTGCTAAAAGGTTCAAAGGCTGAAGTATGTTCTCCTGCAGGGATCGCTATTGTGTACTGAAATAAAGCACCAGTATTTAATTGTGAACACTTTTGACTTACATGCAAATACAAAGTTAGCAACATATTAAAGCAAATGAATTAGGTGGTCTCAGAAACAAGTTCATATACTAAAATGCTTTGGTCACGTTTCAGGCAATTTGAAAGCTGGGTGGAAAATGTCATTCCTTGTTAAATAAAATAAAAGCACCAGTAATTAATTGTGCACAATTGTTTTCCGATGTTCATGGTCTTTAGGCCACGACTTTTTATGTCCCCCACTATAGTAGTGGGGGACATATTGTTTTTGCCCTGTCTGTTGGTTGGTCTCTCTGTCTGTCTGTCTGTTTACGCCAACTTTAACATTTTGCAATATCTTTTGCTATATTAAAGATAGCAACTTGATATTTGGCATGCATGTGTATCTCATGAAGCTGCGCATTTTGAGTGGTGAAAGGTCAAGGTCAAGGTCATCCTTCAAGGTCAGAGGTCAAATATAGGTGGCCAAAATCGCTCATTTTATGAATACTTTTGCAATATTGAAGATAGCAACTTGATATTTGGCATGCATGTGTATCTCATGGAGCTGCACATTTTGAGTGGTGAAAGGTCAAGGTCATCCTTCAAGGTCAGAGGTCAAATAAATGTGGCAAAATCGCTTATTTTATGAATACTTTTGCAATATTGAAGATAGCAACTTGATATTTGGCATGCATGTGTATCTCATGGAACTGCACATTTTGAGTGGTGAAAGGTCAAGGTCAAGGTCATCCTTCAAGGTCAGAGGTCAAATATATGTGGCCCAAATCACTAATTTTATGAATACTTTTGCAATATTGAACATAGCAACTTGATATTTGGCATGCATGTGTATCTCATGGAGCTGCACATTTTGAGTAGTGAAAGGTTAAGGTCAAGGTCATCCTTCAAGGTCAAGTATATGGGTCAAAATTGCGCATGTAATGTCACTTCTGCAATATTGAAGCTAGCAATTTTATATTTGAAATGAGTGTGTATCTCAAGGAGCTGCACATTTTGAGTGGTAAAGGGTCAAGATCAAGGTCATCCTACAAGGTCAAACATCATATAGGGGGACATTGTGTTTCTCAAACACATCTTGTTTTTTTATTGGTTTACAAAAATTATTTTGAAAATGATCCATCGGGCCATCAAAAAAAAAAAAAAATGGAAAAAAAAAAGTTAACATCAGAACAAAGACAACATATCTTTTATAACCTTAACACAGAGACAAAAAATCAAATTATGCAATGAAACACATCAATATCTTCAAATGAAATGAATCCTAAAAGCACCTTTTGTAACATCAGGCAATTTTAAATACTCCATTACATGACATGCGTTCTTCTCCCATTAAAACGAAAAACTGCGCTTCATTTCCGTAATTCGATGCGCACCATTACGCAATGCAATGACCGTTGCATAAATCTTATATAAGATAAACTAATCATACACAAATATGTGTTTCGTCTTACTCGACTTATGAGATCGTCAATCGCGTCGTCGCGGTAATGTTTGTTTAAGTTGTTGTTGTCATGAAAACTTGTTGATTTACAACGTAAAACGTCTTATTTGAACTGACGCGAAATAATTTAATCATATTTGTCAACTTCGCTTTTGCTTTATGTTGATAATTTAATCCAATGTTTTTTTACTGGAATTGTAAACAAGGAGTCAGTTAAAGTCTTCGGAAAATTTGCAGTCTGTGTGAATTGACAGTTTGACGTCATCAAAGGTGTCTGAAGCAATAAACGACAAAATTCGCGTCGACAAAATTGGCTTCCTTTGTCTAGCAATCAACAAGCCGAACCAATCGTGTGTTTGTTTCTCAATTGCAATCCTCCAATTTAATAATAGCATGTGCATAGCTCCGCCTTTGAATCTGTTGCAGAGAACAGAGGCGGAGTTTAACGGTTAATTGAGCTAGTGTTTTACGCAAGTTGAGTTCGATTTGCCGAAATTACTCGGCCCTAAGCATTGAAACGACAAATACATTTATCAATGATTTTCCGAGATATACCGATTTGTTCTGATTTCCAAACTTTCTGTACAGTTCCTATAAACTATGGCGGACGTGTTTACAAAATTCCTAAACACATACAGTAGAATTGCAATAACTCGAGCTGGCGATTTCTCGAAAACTGGCGATTACTCGAGCATGAAAGGAAGTCCCTAACATTTTCCTTTAATTTCTATATAAAAATACCTGCAATAACTCAAACATGGGATTTTTGATAACTCGAGGATGTGTGCTGGTCCCTGAAAGGCATTTCACAACTTATTAACTGGCAATTATTTGAGGACACTTTCTTGTGTGGTTGGTGCTAAAAATATTAGAGTTGTGAAAACAGGGCAATCAAGCAGACAAAAACGCTTGATTAGGTGTGAAGTTAGTCGCAGTTTGAGAAACAAAGTAAATTGCCATCCTTTGAGACGCAAATAACAAAAAAAAACAAACAAGTCTTAATGCCGAGCTAAGCCTTTATTTGTCAGTCAGCATTCCGCTGAAACATGACTGGCATGTATGTGCCCCGACCTGGGATCGAACCAGGGACCTCTGGATTTTAACGCAAGCGCCTTATCCACTGAGCTACGGAGGCAATAAAAGCTTCATCGTTTTAATGTTAATTAAATGATTACCAGCAATCACTAATTATGATAAAATGTATGGTATATAAAAGAATGAACTATCATTCTTATTGTTTAGTTTAGTATTCTGTAACTTTAAGCAATTTTTTTTTACAAATCCTTTTCTTTTCCAAGCACTCTTACATGTAAATAAAGCGTTTTTGGTCAGAAGTTAAGCATCTCCAACCAAAACAGTGAAAACAAATGATACCATGGATTACTCGAAACTTGCGATTACTCGAGCATTGAGGTCAGTCCCGTGCGTCCTCGAGTTATCGCATTTTTACTGTATACCGTAAATAATGTCAGTTTTTTATTGGATTATTTATACTAATTATCAAATTGCAACGTAACACTTTTTTATCTACTATAATATCGGGTTTGTTTAATATAATTAACATGTCAAACAATATAGTTGCGTCACAGACTCGGAAATAAATTTTGATTGGGTCGACATTTTACTGACGCTGATTGCCCTATTGTCTGTAATTTTTACCTGAAATAAATTTTGATAAGTGCCCATAAAAGGACTCGTACATAGTGTGTCACATTGAACATTATCCCGATCTCTGCAATATATGTGAACCAATCGTTGATTGTACTTGCTTGATTTTATTCGCAACCGTACTCAAACCAGATCGTTGTTTTTTCTCGTTTCGCTCGTTTTTCAGTGCGGTGATTGGGAATAAAATATATAAAAAAAGACGATTTTCCGTTGTTTTTTTTTCCATTTTGCAAAAATTAGGGTCGGCGGTTTTGTAAACCAAGAAATATAAAAGTAGTGGCCTTATGGCTAGTTACTGCAGCCTAGCATAGTGTTCTTTAGCTTGTACTTTTGACAGTGTCTGTAATTGAATAGGACGTTTAGATGTCTGAAGTCACATGCATATATTTGTCCAGGTTTAAGGAGTGGCCCTGCAAAGAATGATTAAGATGTTTGCTTTTGCATGTGTTATCTAAAAAGTGATATCCAACAAGGCTAGGCAGGCGCTATGCAGTTAGCCTCAAAGCTCTTGGATCACAGTTTGAAGTCATGCATTTCTCTACATAAGATCATAAAAAAGAGATAATTATGTATTTAAGGCACAAACCAATTTCCTGACCACAGTTCACTAGCAGTAATATTTAGTATTTAATTATTTTCAGGAAACTGTTGTATACATTTTGGGATAATTTTCAGTATATCTTAACTTGATAGCTATAAGAAGAATAACAAAAGAAAAGTGCTATTGCTTTTGTTTTTAAAGACCATGTTCTAGACATGATCCTATTTATCCCTGTTTCAGACATCATGGCAAAACCCAATAATGTCATTTGATTGCTCCTCATTTCTATGGTAAAATATCTCAATTTTATAACTGACCATGGTCCAGACATGGTTATCTATGATATGGCAATGATCCAGACATGTTCATCCATGATATGGCAAAGGTCCAGACATGGTCTTCCATGATATGGCAATGGTCCAGACATGGTCATCCATGATATGGCAATGGTCCAGACATGGTCATCCATGATATGGCAGTGGTCAAGACATGGTCATCCATGATATGACAGTGGCCCAAACATGGTCATCCATGATATGACAATGGACAATTCAAGATAAAACGCATTATAGATGATACTGTTTCAATAATGTGAAAACAAACAAAGCAAACAAGTACCATATTTAACAAAAAAAAATTCCCATATACATTGAGCACTTGAGTAAGCACAATTTATTAATGTGTTTTATTTTTTAT
The DNA here is from genome assembly GCF_020536995.1 of Dreissena polymorpha. NCBI lineage: Eukaryota > Metazoa > Mollusca > Bivalvia > Myida > Dreissenidae > Dreissena > Dreissena polymorpha. The sequence continues at coordinate 20,193,629 of NC_068360.1, forward strand.
TGATATCTTAAAATACTTTGCGTGAACGTTTATACTAATTCTCCTATTTATATTTTTGATGTTTGTTTTTAATTGTTTGCATTGATTATTATGAAATCCGTGAGATTTCATGGTGGGGAGTGTTAATGCCTTTAATTTACAGGAAGTTGAATTCTGCTGAACGCTTGTAGCTTCTTTTTCTGGACGATTACAGGAAGTTAATATGTGTGATGTATGAGATAAGTCTTCCGCCACGGCCTGGTCCCACATCCGATTCCTCTAGTCTAGCTTTTGATTTCACATTGCTGCTCTTATATCTGCATCTCAAGTTCGAGTTCTTTGCGCACACGTTTGATTTCGTGCTTTTGTTGCAACATGTTCATCTTATTCTCCGCGACTAGTATTTTAACCCTTTGCCATTCTGCGCTTCGTTTGCGACGATACTGAATTAGCTGAACTAACACTGACAGTTGAACATCTTTCATTATCATCGGGATGAACGCCGGACACCCATTCGGTATACCTCTCCCGGAACTCAGTGAAATTTGTTTTACAACTTTCATAGTTATTTTCTAAATTATCACTATCCTCGCAGACATCTAAGATTTGTAAATGTGCGGTTTTGAACTGTTCAAAGCGGCCGCATAATTTGCTGTATAGCTGATTCACCTTTTCTACACTATCATAAGTCAAAATGTTTTTCTCGAGATCATTGTAAAGTCTTGTCATTTGAGCTATGTGTGTTGTACTTGCTCGTTTCAAAATAGAAAAGTCTTGATTATTATTACCTTCCGTATCTAAAGTATCCATAGTGACGATTTCTGTCGCTGGATCTGTAATCATAGAAGGTCGTCTAGCAGACATCAAATGTACATCAACTTACTATCGAGAATTGTTAAGAGTTGGCCGTTCAAACCGAAGACACGAGATATGCGTCCTTATTATATTTATTCGCTGATGATTCTCTAAAAACAGATATAATACATTGATAATATATACAGTTAAACATACCAAAACATTAATATGTTATGTAAATAAATAATTCAAACAATCGCGCTCAAGTAATAATAATAATACATACAGAAATACATAAACAATATAAATACCAACAATATATTTAACAATATAATCTCTTCCATTTACATAAAGCCACACTCTTAAACAATTTTAAACTTAACAGATATTTAGGTAGATCAACAATGAATAAATGACGTCAGATGCATATATATATTTGGCGCCAACGTTATAATTAAATTTCCCGTAAATTAACGGCGTTAACAGTCACAATAAGTGGGAAAATCATTTCTAATCAATAACTAGTCAATGAATTGACCAATTGGCTTGATTCTTCCTATGTGCATTGGCCTTGGACAGTAGATGACCCCTATTGAAATTGGGGTTACAAGGTCAAGGTCACTGTCACAATAATTGTGAAAATCGTTTTTGATCAACTGGTAAAGGAATTAACCAAATGGCTTGATAATTCCTATGTGCATTGGCCTTGGACAGTAGATGAGCCCTATTGAAATTTGGGTCACTAGTTCAAAGCCCTTTTTGGAGGCATATGTCTAGGACGTTGGAACACTTGTAAAATATCTATGCTACATGTATTTCAACTGTGAGTAGCACACTTATGTAAATACATAATAAACCATGTGAGAAAAAATATAGTATCATTATATGCAGTAAGAATGAATTTGCAAATTTAATTCAGATGTATCATCCACATGATATACATGAAAATTGTAGACATTTTATGACCATGTTTGTGCAAATGGTTTCTTTAATACAGAGCTTGCTGTGATTGAATTTAGGATTACTCACAAAGTCTCTTTCATACTGCAGTGCTCAGAATAATAAAACTGCTTTATGATTCATGAAAGTAAAGCTATGCTATAATTATAGAAAAGTTGTGTGGGCTCCTACCTAACTTCATGATTAAATTTTAAAATGATGAATTGTACTCTTGTAAGGATGGCAATTTATAAAGAACAACTACCATAATTGTGCACACTTTTGACTTTTAATTTGTTCATATGATTTTACCTGTGTCATGCAAAACTGGGTCTTAATGCCTTGTCCAGTGTAGCTGCAGACCAGTCTACACAATGGTTAACAAAGTTCTTAAATGAAGTTAATGAACGATTCTTTAATAATTGTTAGGGGGAATCATTTTGGTCTTGATGGCTTGTTCAGCGATAGCGTACAGAATGTGCATTTTAAGTTTGTACTATATATTGACAATGTCAGTAATTGAATAAGACTTTTGGAGTTCTCAGGCCACATGGGTTTGTTTTGTCTAGATTTTGAGCATGGCACTAGCAAACGGATAATTGTAATGATTGCCTTGTAAATGATTGGGTAATTGATATATCAAACATATATCAGCAGAACCAGTAGGTGTTAATACTGATTGCCTCAACTCTTTTAAAGCAATATTTTAGATTGTGTCAACCTTGATTAATTGTATTTCGCTTTATAAAAAGTGATAATAATTAGATTTAGCAAAATCAGTTTTGTTACATAGATCTCTTAATGAGGACTGAACATGAGGTGTTTCAAATTGTGTTACTTTTGTGTATTGTTAATCAACCAACGTTAAAATTGCATGTTATCAATTTGTTTTGTATTACTTGTATGAACAAATACTTGCTTACGGAAGAACACAAATTTGATTCTTTAATCATTTTAAGTGGCATGAACCTGATGCTTTCATTTGTTTATAAGCAGTAATGATTTTACAGATTTTACCAATTTGATGAGCTATCTGCTGCAAAACAATGTTTTATTGTCCCACATAACTGCCTGCTCTAGAATTTCCAAATATTTCAGCAAAAGCCATGCAGAGATATTGTCTTCTAGTAATTGACAATGTTTTGGTGTTTTTGCGTTCTCAGAAAATACAAATTGATGATGGCTTTTGCAGAATTGTGCAAACATAAAAGTTTTCTTTGCCAGAGAATCCTTCCAGTTATTCAAGGTAATTACACAGGACATTAAGTTGGTCCGTGTCTTTTTTAGACCTCCAATAAGTAATAATAGGTAAATAAATTATCCAGTTGTTTCAAAGAACATTCTTAGAATGTTTGCTGTTTCATTAGTCGTTGTGTTAATCATGGAATGTGTCATGTTACATGTAAATGGACATTTGCATCTTGATAGGTCATTGTTTTACCAAAGGTTTGAGTCATCAGAAAATGTGTTCACTATGAGATTTATTTTGCACATTAATATTTTGCTGTGTATTTTATGTATGCAAGATATGTGTAGATGTTGAAAGCAGTTTTGGGTTGAATATTTAATGGTGCTTTTCTTTTATCAGCTTACAAAATCTGTCAATTTCCTAGGTTAAATATACGATCATATTGAAAACATCTTTAAGGCCATTATAGTGTTCCTTTTTATTTCTTTATTAAATGCTCCTATGTTCTTCTTACAGCTATTTTTAACTCAAAAACAAAAATCGGAACATCATTTGCCAGAGTATCAAGAATGCAAGAGTATGACCTTTCAAGGTCACATGAAAATATTCAAACCCAACTTGCATTTATACCACCAACCTTTTACAAATAATTGACATTTTGATTAGCAATTAATGAATGCATTCACAATAATGCGGGAGTCATCAGCTGCTCTTGTGCATCCCTGTCCTCAGACATGCATGTCTTTGACTTGCAATTCTCAGTGATGAAATTGATTCTTTGCAATCTCCTAAGGCTTTGTCCCTGCTTTCCCTTTTATGCCAATGTGATTTGCATGTTAAGCAGAAGTCAGTAGCTCAAGTGAATGATGCATGTGCCTATTTAAATATGTGCATACCACTTTTAGAAAAGCTGTTTGAAAGCTGGATGCAACTCAATTGTTAACTCCTGGGAACTCCTTGTACTTAATGGCTAAAAAAAGACAGAAAAGTTCATTAGTCTGTGCCATTTGCCACAACATTATTTCTAAACCAGACATTGGATGCTTTTAAAATATTCATTGCTTTCCTATGTATTGAAATAAAGTTTCATTGTGATGAGATTTTCTGGTCTTTTGTTCACTTAATGTTTGTTTGTCTGCTGCAGACAATGGGAGGCCTTCTGTGTCTCCTGTTTGAAGATTCTGGGCCAGATGAGGATTGTGTGCAAAGACTCTGTATATGGCCTGTGATTGTGTCAGGGTAATTTAAGAAGATTAATTTAGTTATCTGCAACAAATGAATGTGAGACATACTGTTATTAATATTGGTTTGATTTGAAAATCACTGTTTTACTTTTGTTATAGTTAATATTTGAACTTGATTTTCTTGTTGTTTTAGAACGATTGTTTTTGTCGCATTGTCTTAGTTTTTCAGTTTTATCATCTTGTATTTGGATTCCAACATTCAGCTGAAGAATTTAAAATCTGTTCAATATAAATTAGTAAACATGAGATGGAGTAAACCATTATTCAGGTCTAAAAACCAAAACAATCTTCCATGTAAAGTCTTCCAAAACCAAATGTTTTACAATATTGAAAATCAAAACCGAAATTTGTCATCACCTTCCCGTCTTAAAACACCAACAATATGAAAGAAGAAAATTAAGACAATTAGATTGACTGTATCGATCTCCACTCTACTATAAAGCAAAGGGCATGAGTTTATTTAATACACATTTAACAAACATTGTCATATGTGTGGGTCATTGTCAGTGACTATCAGCATTAACTGTGAAAAACCAATTTAATTATCCACAAAGTTGACCACTAGCCTGTTTCAGATGTCTATCTCCATAATAGAAATTAATGAATTGGAACATTCATTTCAATGGTGAAATCTCAGTTTCAGTTAGTTAACCCTGGCGGGGAATCAGGAGTCACTCTGCTGGTTTGTCTGTCAGGCATTTCTCTGTCAGAAGCTGATACTGTCTGTCCATATCAAATATCATGGATTGAATTGAAACTTTGAACACGTTTATGTCCTGCAATAGACTTGTCCTTGAGTTATGTGCCTTTGAACTAAGTGATTTTTATTACAAATGCATAAACGGTTATTAGTTTATTTCTCAAGGTATCAAATTGAAACTTCACCACGTCATCGCCATAAAATTATAAATGAGCAGCACAGAACTTTCATACCCAGGATCGAAGACAATTCTATAATCAAAGCGCTGAAGGCACTGAAGATGTTCGCTATTGCATAATTTAACACGCAATTCATTTTTGAAAATCAATCGCAAGTTTGAAATGAACACACGCCATTCAACTTTATAGCGCACGGGTCGAGTTTTGTGTGCACTTTTTATCAGCCTTATTATTTCATAGAAATAACTCAGACAAAATAAAAACAACATGCTTTTTGGAAGTTCTGAAAGCATAGAAAGTATGATGAAAATGGTAATGATAACTTAAAATAAAGAAAATTTGCAGTCACCATCATATTAAAGGAATATTTTTTTCTAATATCAAATGACTATCACACCAAGAATATAAATTCATAATGAAAGTTCCGTGTACAAAACTTTAGATTTTTGACACCATATACAAATTCAAAATATACAACAATCTTCGTATCTTGTATATGGACAGTGGTGTCAATTTTCAGGATTATTCCTGAATTCAGGATTTAAGAACTCAAGGAACAATTTTGATATTGATATAAAACAGAGGATTATTTTGGTTATTTTAAGTATTCTTGTCACAAAATGTCATCTTCAACACAAATTATTGACCTTTGGCATATTGTTTACAAAGGAAACATAATTTAATGAATAATTAAAACTCTTTTGACTCTATCCCCCAAATTCTAGGATGATTTTCAGGATTTAAGATTTAGGCCAATTGACACCCCTGATGGAGGAATAAAAGTATATAAACATTGCTGTTTATGCTTTACTTATTACCCGAGCAGTTCACACGGTGTCAACAACGCTAACATAAACATAGGTATAGAGCACTAATGCGCTTTTAGGCGTAGCTGTTTCAGTTTTCATCTTAGTGACTTTTACATAACGCCAACAGACACGCATGAATATTTTCGAATATTTAATAAGCTGATTCGAGATACAACCTCTGAATTTTTGCTACATCACTGTGTATGTGCTCAATTCAAAGGATGTAGCACTGTTCAGTGTAAGGAATTCCGGACTACACACTGTATGCTCAAACGACACAAATTGTGGCCCTGTTACAATTACGCGTTACAATCCATCTCGCAGAATTTCACATTTCGCCTCCAAGATGAGAAAACAATCATTAGCGAAATAGTATAGTGTCAAGACAAGAGAAAATCGTTTAATTATCATACCACAATGTTTGCCGTACTTGGTCAGCACGTCTGGAAATCATTCCTTAATGTGTGGATAGGCTGCCATTATTAACAAGTTTGCTATTTTCAATTCAATTTTGTATCAAAAAGCATTGTTCTTAAATGTGGCATTTTCAATTCGCAATGAGATTTGTAATGACCATCGTCATGCGAAAATGGGTCTTATTCCATATGCGCCCATCATATAAATAGCCCACTCAGCTATCTCTCCTTCTGGTAAGGAGAAACATAACATATTGAGTGATTTTAAAGCGAACAGCATCGCCTATGGCCTGACTGGGCAAAAGCACATGTTGGGTTTAACAAACGCTTGCCGAAACGCATAAGACCCATTTTCGCATGACGGCGCTATTGACGTGTGATTTAAATGTGTCGAAAGAAAACTGCGTTTAAATAAAATATAAACATACGATATATTTCGATAGTGAAGAAAGATACTCATAACAAGGCATATGAGGACACATATGAAGTGCTCTACCGTAGTATATATTTTATTTACTCACACTAATGTGTGGTTTGACAATGCTAACACACATTTCATGCGGTGAATATGCAGCTTACAAGTGAAAAACACAACACAATAGTTTAACTTTTGTTTAATTGTATTTAATTATTTAGAAAAGTAAATTGCTAATTTTATTTCAAAGTCAGCGTATACGCCGACTACATTTTTAAAAGACATTTATTGTTATAAATATATTTAATATAATATATTAAGTTGTTTTCGGTTTTAGCGATTAAAAAGCATTTTCGAGGTTGCCTATAGTATGCCTGTAGTAATTGATGAACTCATATCCAACTGTCTATGTATTGAGAACTGTGAATATAAACAAGCTTAACCTTCTACTAACCTTCTACTATTGCATTCGTATTATTATTATAAATTGTTTGTTATATTCGGGTTTAGCAATAATGAAACTTTTTTTTGTCTATCGTATCGCTGAAGTTATTGTTGAACTTATGTTCAACGTTTTATTAATTGAGAATATAAATAAGCGTCAACTTTTTCCCGAATCTCTCAATTTACGACCTGCACTACGTCATTGAGTTGTATGCGAGAGCGTAACCTATTGCGTTGTTATAACCCGTAAACTTTCCTTTGTTTATCGACAAGCGCATCTATTAATAGCCTCATATCATGAATGCCAAAACAACCAGGAAAAAGAACCACGTGACCAAATAGGACGCAAAACGCAAATACCATGCGACTACGACTTTTATTATGTAAGAACGCTCCGCAAATCCTTTGAAGTCGGAGCCTTGTGATTGCTATTACGTAAATAATTGACCTCTAACTGAAGTAAGCAAAGAAAACGCAGCACCTAATTGACCAATTCCTTCTATGTGCGAAGGCAGATTGAATTTTACTAATGTATGGTTTGCCTATTATAACACACATTATAATGCGGTAAATATGCGACTAACAAGTAAAAAACACTATAATTAAACTTTTGTTTTGAATTAAGTTATTTAGAAAACATTATTCCAAACCTTATTTCAAAACAGCAAGACTACATTTTTTAGAGAATATTATTGTTATATTAAATGTTTTTTAACAATTTCAGCGATAATGAAACATTGTTGTATGTTGTCTATCGTATCCCAGTAATAATTGTTGAACTCGTGGTCAACGTATTATTAATTGAGACCTGTGAATATAAACAAGCGTAACCTTATACTACTGCGTTATTCTCACACGGACTCCCCTTTGTTTATCGCCAGCCTCAGATTTATGAATGAGCTGAGCGAAAATACTACGTCACGCACACGCAGCAGAAAGTGAACTATTTTAATCATTCATAAACAGTTTCCTCCGCGACACGTACAATACGATCATTGTTTATTGATTCTTTTCTATAAAACACCGTTCGAAAATATTGAATGTAACACGATATTAATATAATGTTTCCATTTGTGAATACACATAATTGAAGAACTCAAACCTCTTGCATAAATTATACAACTCTTTCTTGCGCGGATACGCAACGGGTATTGGGTTAATCATACCTAGGCCGTATCGACCTGAATTTCACACTAAGCACTTTAGACGGGCGCTAAAGCGCCCATCTAAAAATAGCATAAAATCTGTTGGGATTAAAATTACATTACTTAAAGACATTTCTCTATTTTAGTCATGTTTCTAACTAAGCTCAAGTTTCAAGTTGGCATATGTCAGGGTGGCAATTCATGCTGTTTGCTATTTACATGCTTAATATAAGATAGAACATTTTGTTATGACATTGTGATGCTAAATGCATGTTCTCTATTAGATTGAAAAGAAAATTTACATCCTCTTACCATTATGAACTGCTGGTCTTCCCACTGGAATCAGTTACCAAGTAAACTCAAATGACAGCTAAGCTACTTGAACCCCCCCTCCCCCCCAGCTCTCCCCCCTAACCACCGAAACAGTACCACAGCTTGTGAGCTTTCTGGAACACATATGGTATATGATTAGTTTGTGCAGTCTGCACAGGCTAATCTGGAACAACACTTTAAGCACATGCAGTGAACCCCATTGTCCCGGAATGAGGCACATATTTCAATTTGTCACAATGCAAACACATGCCATGACATGGACATCCCAGACAGGAAATGTGCCATGATGAAACCAGGAACACATGAGAGTTGGATAAATATTGACTTACTCTGATGTGTTGGGTTTATTTGTCAAAACCCTTAAGCTACAAAACAGAAGGCAGAACTGTAGGGAACCCATGCACGCTGCACAAATCAAGATTATTTGAAACCTTTTTCGATCCTGTCAAGTGATATAATTTAGTTAATGTGATAATGATAATGATGTGATAATGACATAATTCTTTTGAATTTTTTTAAAGGCATATGGACACTTTAGTTTAGTTTCGTGGTTAGTTTATTGTAAACCCAAGAGTATCGTATTGAATTATATAAAACTGAATGAGCTGTCAAAAGTGCATTTACCTGTACCATACAAAATAAATGTACAGTAAAACTGGGATAACTCAAGATAGCACGGGACAGACCTCGATGTTCGAGTAATTGCAGGTTTCGAGTAATCCATGGTATTAATTGATTTCACTGTTTTTGGTTGGTGCTGCTTAACTTCTGACCGCAAATGCTTTATTAACATGTAAGACGGTGCTTGGAAAAGAACAGGCTTTGTAAAAATCGCTTAACGTTACAGTATACTAAACTAAACAATAAGAATGATCGTTCATGCATTTAATTTAATCAACATACACACATAACACATATATAAGAAAAAATATTCAAACAATATTTAATGTACGTGAAGCCTATTTAAAATAGCACACAAGGTACGTACATGCGCATGAAAAAACACACATGAAAAACAACATGATCACTACACAGTTTGTATTTAATTTACATTCAGTCAGACTTGTGTTGTGCAAAGTATAAGATTAAAGACTGTCGCAACCCATTAGCTTCTTGGAACTGATGGCGTAAGATGTTTCATGATAGAGAGGAGAGCATCTGTAGTTCCCGGTACGTGTGTCTCAAAGGCAGACAATTTGCAGTGTGTCTCATACTTCGACTAACTTCACACCTAATCAAGCATTTTTTGTCTGCTTGATTGCGATGTTTTCACAACTCGAATATTTTTAGCATCGACTAGATGAGAAAGTGTCTTCGAGTAATTTCCAGTTAATTAGGTGTGAAATGCCTTTCAGGGACCAGCACACATCCTCGAGTTATCGAAAATCGCATGTTTGAGTTAATGCGGGTATTTTTATATAGAAATAAAATGGAAAATGTTAGGGACTTTTTTAATGCTCGAGAAATCGCCAGTTATCGAGATATCGCCAGCTCAAGTTATTGCAACTCTACTGTATACACAAATGACATTTTTCCAGATAAAAAAGATCTTTGCAAAATAACCATTTTTGATGTTGCAAAATCTTTCATAAGTTGTCTCACCTTGACCTTGACAGTCATCTAGATGCAGTGACCTTGACAAAGAGTTCTTTTGTACTTTGTGATTTTACAGCTGCTGATAGAAGAAGGATCTTAGGAGATGTGTTCTGACTCATGATTTCCAAGGCATGTGCACACACTGACAGGTTAACAACTTCATTTCATTCCTTTATCACTTGGCTATCACTAGTAAGAGAACACAGGGTGGGGCATGCTTTCACTGAAATGTTGTTGATGTTTTTTTGCCCATCAATTTAATGTCGCAGACAAAATAAGCTCCCTTTGAACCTGTAAGAAAATGAAAACAGCAGCTTGGTTTTTGGCAGATTTGAATTCTTTTTTTAGAGGATTGTTATCATTACTAGCTGTGTGTCATTTACTTCAATTAATATCTGTGTGCTAATCTTAATTTTTCTGTCTCCTATGCTTTCTTTTGTTGAGCAATTTTGTGGGTTGATTTGTAGGTAGCGATTTATCAAACAAAGGACTCCTCAGTCACACCCCACTCACAAAGCGTAAAGGGATGTATTACAAAGTCAAACCATTGTGGTTATAAGTTGGTCCATGGGCTGGATGGTTCATAATGGTCTGTCAGCAGTTCTTGTCTTGTAAGTTTGGTCCTGGTATTTGTTTGTGAATGTAAAAAAAGTTGCCATCTTGGGTCACAGTTACTTCTCTTTGCATGATTCAAACTGCACATTTTAGAGACTGCTTTTTTACAAATCAGTACATTTTGATCTTCAGAAAGTCTGACATCTGTGTTTTCCGAAATCAAGCTTGGAGTGTTTGGGCACCTTCTCATCTACCCACCTACCTGCTAAAAGGTTCAAAGGCTGAAGTATGTTCTCCTGCAGGACTCGCTATTGTGTACTGAAATAAAGCACCAGTATTTAATTGTGAACACTTGACTTACATGCAAATACAAAATTAGCAACATATTAAAGCAAATGAATTAAGTGGTCTCAGAAACAAGGTCATATACTAAAAATCTTTGCTCACGTTTCAGGCAATTTGAAAGCTGGCTGGAAAATATCATTCCTTGTTAAATTAAAATAAGCACCAGTAATTAATTGTGCACAATTGTTCTCCGATGTTCATGGTCTTTAGGCCACAAGTTTTTTTTTTATTGGTTTACAAAAATTATTTTGAAAATGATCCATCGAGCGATCAAAAAAAAAAAAAAAAAAAAAAATTGGAAAAAAAAAAGTTAACATCACAACAAAGACAACATATCTTTTATAACCTTAACACAGAGACAAAAAATCAAATTATGCCATGAAACACATCAATATCTTCAAATGAAATGAATCCTAAAAGCACCTTTTGTAACATCAGGCATTTTAAATACTCCATTACATGACATGCGTTCTTCTCCCATTAAAATGAAAAACTGCGCTTCATTTCCGTAATTCGATGCGCACCATTACGCAATGCAATGACCGTTGCATAAATCTTATATAAGATAAACTAATCATACACAAATTATGTGTTTCGTCTTACTCCACTTGTGAGATCGTCCATCGCGTCATCGCGGTAATGTTTGTTTCAGTTGTTGTTGTCATGAAAACTCGTTGATTTACAACGTAAAACGTCTTATTTGAACTGACGCAAAATAATTGAATCATATTTGTCAACTTCGCTTTTGCTTTATGTTGATAATTTAATCCAATGTTTTTTTACTGGAATTGTAAACAAGGAGTCAGTTAAAGTCTTCTGAAAATTTGCAGTCTGTGTGAATTGACAGTTTGACGTCATCAAAGGTGTCTGAGGCAATAAAGCGACAAATTTCGCGTCGACAAAATTGGCTTCCTTTGTCTAGCAATCAACAAGCCGAACCAATCATGTGTTTGTTTCTCAATTGCAATCCTCCAATTTAATAATAGCAGTTTAACGGTAAATTGAGCTAGTGTTTTACGCAAGTTGAGTTCCGATTTGCCGAAATTACTCGGCCCTAAGCATTGAAACGACAAATACATTTATCAATGATTTTCCGAGATATACCGATTTGTTCCGATTTCCAAACTTTCGGTACAGTTCCTATAAACTATGGCGGACATGTTTACAAAATTCCTAAACACATACAGTAGAATTGCAATAACTCGAGCTGGCGATTTCTCAAAAACTGGCGATTACTCGAGCATGAAAGGAAGTCCCTAACATTTTCCTTTAATTTCTATATAAAAATACCTGCAATAACTCAAACATGGGATTTTTGATAACTCAAGGATGTGTGCTGGTCCCTGAAAGGCATTTCACACCTAATTAACTGGCAATTATTCGAGGACACTTTCTCGTGTGGTTGGTGCTAAAAATATTAGAGTTGTGAAAACAGGGCAATCAAGCAGACAAAAACGCTTGATTAGGTGTGAAGTTAGTCGCAGTTTGAGAAACAAAGTAAATTGCCATCCTTTGAGACGCAAATAACAAAAAAACCAAAAAACAAACACGTCTTAATGCGAGCTAAGCCTTTATTTGTCAGTCAGCATTCCGCTGAAACATGACTGGCATGTATGTGCCCCGACCTGGGATCGAACCAGGGACCTCTGGATTTTAACACAAGTGCCTTATCCACTGAGCTTCGGAGGCAATAAAAGCTACGTCGTTTTAATGATAATTAAATGATTACCAGCAATCACTAATTATGATAAAATGTATGGTATAAAAAAGAATGAACTATCATTTTTATTGTTTAGTTTAGTATTCTGTAACTTTAAGCGATTTTTTTTTACAAATCCTTTTCTTCTCCAAGCACAGTCTTACATGTAAATAAAGCGTTTTCGGTCAGAAGTTAAGCATCTCCAACCAAAACAGTGAAAACAAATGATACCATGGATTACTTGAAACTTGCGATTACTCAAGCATTGAGGTCAGTCCCGTGCGTCCTCGAGTTATCACATTTTTACTGTATATCGTAAATAATGGCAGTGTTTTATTGGATTATTTATACTAATTATCAAATTGCAACGTAACACTTTTTTATCTACTATAATATCAGGTTTGTTTAATATAATTAACATGTCAAACAATATAGTTGCGTCACAGACTCGGAAATAAATTTTGATTGGGTTGACATTTTACTGACGCTGATTGCCCTATTGTCTGTAATTTTTACCTGAAATAAATTTTGATAAGTGCCCATAAAAGGACTGGTACATAATGTGTCACATTGAACATTATCCCGATCTCTGCAATATATGTGAACCAATCATTGATTGTACTTGCTTGATTTTATTCGCAACCGTACTCAAACCAGATGGTTGTTTTTTCTCGTTTTGCTCGTTTTTCAGTGCGGTGATTGGGAATAAAATATACAAAAAAAAGACGATTTTCCGATTTTTTTTTTCCATTTTGCAAAAATTAGGGTCGGCAGTTTTGTAAACCAAGAAATATAAAAGTCGTGGCCTTATGGCTAGTTACTGCAGCCTAGCATAGTGTTCTTTAGCTTGTACTTATGACAGTGTCTGTAATTGAATAGGACGTTTAGATGTCTGAAGTCACATGCATATATTTGTCCAGGTTTAAGGAATGGCCCTGCAAAGAATGATTAAGATGTTTGCTTTTGCATGTGTAATCTCAAAAGTGATATCCAACAAGACTAGGTAGGCGTTATGCAGTTAGCCTCAAAGTTCTTGGATCACAGTTTGATGTCATGCATTTCTCTACATAAGATCATAAAAAAGAGATAATTATGTATTGAAGGCACAGACCAATTTCCTGACCACAGTTCACTAGCAGTAATATTTAGTATTTAATTATTTTCAGGAAACTGTTGTATACATTTTGGGATAATTTTCAGTATGTCTTTACTTGATAGCTATAAGAAGAATAACAAAAGAAAAGTGCTATTGCTTTTGTTTTTAAAGACCATGTTCTAGACATGATCCACATGCTAGACTATTTATCCCTGTTTCAGACATCAGGGCAAAACCCAATAATGTCATTTGATTGCTACTCATTTCTATGGTCAAATATCTCAATTTTATAACTGACCTGATGGTCCAGACATGGTCATCCATGATATGGCAATGATCCAAGCATGGTCATCCATGATATGGCAATGGTCCAGACATGGTCATCCATGATATGGCAATGGTCCAGACATGGTAATCCATGATATGGTAATGGTCCAGACATGGTCATCCATGATATGGCAATGGTCCAGACATGGTCATCCATGATATGGCAATGGTCCACTCATGGTCATCCATGATATGGCAATGGTCTAGACATGGTCATCCCTGATATGACAATGGTGCGGACATGGTCATCCATTATATGGCAATGGTCCAGACATGGTCATCCATGATATGGCAATGGTCCAGACATGGTCATCCATGATATGGCAATGGTCCAGACATGGTCTTTCATGATATGGCAATGGTCCAGACATGGTCATCCATGATATGACAATGGTCTAGACATGGTCTTCCATGATATGGCAATTGTCCAGACATGGTCATCCTTGATATGGCAATGGTCCGGACATGGTCATCCATGATATATCAATGGTCATACAGTTACAAAAAGAGCACAGGGTGTAATCTTGGGCATGTATTGTTCACATGTAAGCCAACATGAGCTAGCTTATTCTGCAGTTATATTAATTTATGTATTTGTGTGTGACTAAAAAATTCTGATTATTTTCTATTAATTAGAGTTTATCATGTTTTGCTATATTACATGGTTCTAAAATCTTGATGTATCTTTTTATTCCCCCGGTAGGGTGGCATATAGCAGTTGAACTGTCCGTCAGTATGTCAGTATGTCAGTCTGTCCGTCCGTCCGAATTTTTTTTTTTTAAAGTTGGCCATAACTTTTGCAATATTGAAGATAGCAACTTGATATTTGGCATGCATGTGTATCTCATGAAGTTGCACATTTTGAGTGGTGGAAGTTCAAGGTCAAGGTCATCCTTCAAGGTCAAAGGTAAAAATTTTTTTATTTTAAAGCTGCACATTTTGAGTGGTTGAAGTTCAAGGTCAAGGTCATCCTTCAAGGTCAATGGTAAAAAAAAAAAAATTATTTCAAAGTGGCGTTCTCATGAAGCTGCACAATTTTAGTGGTGGAAGTTCAAGGTCAAGGTCATCGTTCAAGGTCAAAGGTAAAAAAAAAATAAAAATTCAAAGCGGTGCAATAGGGAGCATTGTGTTTCTGACTAACACATCTCTTGTTTTGTCTTACAATAAAAAACCCATAGAGGAAGTAATTATCATGTCTTGTCAGAGAACATTCTTAGAATGTTTGCTTTTGCATCAGACAATGTGTTAGTCATGGCATGTGTTATGTAACATGTCATGGAACATTTGCACCTTAAAGAATTGACATTTACTTAAGTAAGCACTCGAGCATTGCAACTTTGCACTCAAATTAAATGCAATAAAACTATCTGGTAGGTTATCAAAGTCAATTTGGGGTCAGCCTGTCGGGAAATCATACTTTGCAAGCTTCAACAACATAAGGGCATTGGGTAATACCTCTGAATTCAATTCTATTATAACCATCTCACAATCATGATTTGCCTTCCAAAGCACTGGGAAGGCCAATTACGCTTTAATAATTTTCCTCAGGCTTCCTGCCTTATGATTTGAAAGTTAAAATAATAGTCGCGACAAATATATTCAATGCGGCAAAGAGGGGACCGTTGCCTTCAACAAAGCTTCTACGTTCAATATCTACACACTTCAATGAACATCTAGCTCTTCGTCACCCTAAGGCCCTAGGTGAAGTGCCCGACACCTTGTACAACTTTCGTAGACTCCAACCCTCTGAAGAACCTCTAAAGTTGCAACATGAACTATGCAGCCCTGGCAGCACTGTTTGTAGTCAACGTAATTACCCAAATCCAGAATACTGTATTTTAGAGTACCTTAACTTTTCTTCAGATGTTGTCCCACTAACATCCGCAGGAGAAGTGACCAACTTGCCAATTTGCAAGCCTATATATAATGGCGAATTGAGCGCCACCTAGCCAAACCAGGCACAAACCCCAAACTACCGACGTTACCAAAGTCCTAGTGTATTTTACGAAGTTTGCTGATGTCCCTCCATACTCTACGGAGATTATCCATCATGAATTTCTCATTCACTGCCACTGAAACAAGTATATGCAGGAATTTACTACACACATTCCTAAAAGATCAAATTCTTTAAAAATGCTTAATAAATAATTTCTAATTGAAAACTAACTTGCATTGTGAATCACAAGTTTAATTGGCAGATGTAAAACTGAGGGAGGTATTATGATGTAATAGTGATAAGCAAAGTATCTAATAAGACAATATTTAATAAAAACAATATGGTAGATTTTGTATTTATTATGCCCCGCTTTGAAGAAGAGAGGGTATATTGTTTTGCTGTATGTTGGTCGATGGGTCTGACAGTGTAGAACAGTTTGTTTTCGTAAGATAACTCGTCAACGAATTGACTGATTTGCTTGATACTTTACATGCACATTGGCCTTTGCAAGTAGATGATTGGGGTCACTTGGTCAAAGGTCAAGGTCACAATTAGTGTAAAAAATTGTTTCCAATCAATAACTCTTCAACAAATTGACCGATTGGTTTGATATTTTTCATGTACATTGGCCTTGCACAGTAGATGATCCCTATTGAAATAAGAATCACCATGTCAAATGTCAAGGTCACCGTCACAATAAGTCTGAAAATGGTTTCCAATCAATAACTAGACAACAAATAGACCCATTGGTTTGATAATTCCCATGTGCATTTGCCTTGGACAGTAGATGACACCTATTGAAATTGGGGTCAACAGGTTAAAGGTCATGGTCACTGTCACTATAAGTGGGACAATTGTTTCTGATAAATAACAAGTCAATGAATTGACCAATTGGCTTGATACTTCCTATGTGCATTGGCCTTGGACAGTAGATGACCCCTTTTGAAGTTGGGGTCACAAGGTCAAAAGTCAAGGTCACTGTCACAAAAAGTGTGAAAATTGTTTCTGATCAACTCATCAAGAAATTGACAAATTGGCTTGATACTTCACATGTGCATTTGCCTTGGACAGTAGATGAACCCTATTCAAATAAGGGTTACTAGTTCAAAGCCCTTTTTCGGGGGGCATATGTCTTGGACCGCGGAACTCTTGTAAAATATCTATGCACCATGTATTTCAACTGTGAGTAGCACCCTTATGTAAATACATAATAAACCATGAGAGGAAAAATATAGTATCATTTTATGCAGTGAGAATAAATTTGCAAAATTAATTCAGATTTATCATCCACATGATATAAATGAAAATTGTAGACATTTTATGACCATGTTTGTGCAAATGGTTTCTTTAATACAGAGCTTGCTGTGATTGAATTTAGGATTACTCACAAAGTCTCTTTTATACAAAAGTGCTCAGCTTTCATTTTTGCATAATAAAACTGTTTTATGATTCATGAACGTAAAGCTATGCTATAATTACAGAAAAGTTGTGTAGGCTCCTACCAAACTTAATGAATAAGTTTTAAAATAATGAATTGTACTCTTGTAAGGATGGCAATTTATAAAGAACAACTACCATAATTGTGCACACTTTTGACTTTTGTTCATATGATTTTACCTGTGTCATGCAAAACTGAGTCTTAATGCCTTGTCCAGTGTAGCTGCAGACCAGTCTACACAATGGTTAACAAAGTTCTTAACCCTTTCCTTGACAGGTACGCGTTTCTACGACCCTATCGATTCCCTGTCAAATACGCTTATCTACGCCTGTATCGATTCCCTGTTATCTACGCATTTCTACTACCCTATCTATTACCTGATATATACGCGTTTTTACGCGTCACGATTTAATTTGCTATTTAAATGCTTAAAATGACGTTTTAAGTGTAACAGAAATGCATATACACCTGCGTTCATCATTTTTCTAAACTGTCGAGTAAACATCCGGTAATGTTGCTATTTAAAGTTATGATGCAATTGGCGACCAATCAAGACGAGGGTTTACCATTTGACATGCGTAAATCACGTTCCGGGATGTGCGCGCTTCAGGCATTTCGTAATGTCCTAAAATAACTGCTATTCTCGAACCATATTTAATTTGGACATTTTCCGAAAACGTATTAATAACTCGTTGAAAAATGTCGCAAAAATAAACACGTCCCATAGGGATATAATATCATTTGGGTGTAAATCGATTTCATTCTTATTGTTGTTTGATTCCATTATATCGTAAATGTTTGTTTCCGAGATCATATACGACTATTACATCGATATGTTAAATGGCATGTACACTAAAATGTTTTTACAAACGACACGTGCTTATCTAAAGTTTGTGTTTCGTAATACACAGGATATTGGATTATCGGTGCTTGATTGGGCAACAAAACAAAGACGCAGTCGGCGGTCTTCAATATGCCTTTGAACTGACCAATAATAATTAATAGCGCACATGCTAATCTAACATTTAGGGATAAGAAACACGGGTTCTAGACACTTTGAATAAACATGTTTACCGGACGCAGCAGTAGTCTTCAGATGACATTGGCGCGCGTGCCATGTTACCTTGGCGTTTTGTAATTTGGTACACAAATACACGGGTTTGTTGGCGACTTCTGGGTTATAAAGTTATATGTCGGCGATCAGATAAACTGGAGTATTTGATAATAAACTTGGAATTTTGCAAATAAATACACAAATTGAAGACTTATTGAAGACGCCGACATTGCCGGATTTTAATCGGTAATAAAATGCAAAATGCAAATTAATTATATGAATATTCATGGCACATTATGCAACATCCAATTAAATTGTTACCGGTATCTATAAATGTTTATAAATCATTAGGTGAATTAATGTAATAGAAATACCAAGTATCGTACGAATTTTATAAGAAATAATACAATTTATTTTGAAAATGCATAAAGTTGTTTGAGAAACTCTGTGTTTTTCTATAGTTATTTATAAGAATTTACATGAATTTTGAGGCTTGCAGAATGATTTTATAAAATAAAAAAATCTTCAAGAAAGAAGAATTGTAGTTTGGAAAGTAAGAAAAAAAAAATATTCCAAAATATAATTATTTGTATTTGATTCAACACACCAACTTCGCAAAGTTTCTATATGAGCTGGAAAGAGATTTGCATTTAAATGCAGTAAAACACACAACGGTCAACTTTGCATGACTATAACTGACCAATAAATTAAGGTATAAACATACAGTTTACACCACAGGAAAGGACATTTTATTAGCTTAAACTTTCATATTGTGTATTTTTCAATAATATTTCAATTTTTATGAGAATATCAGGTTTAAAAGCAATGAGGGTCATAAAACAGCGTTTTTCCAATAATGCCTGTAAAGATGGGGTACTGATATTGATAAGATGGCTTTCAGCCACTGGTCAGCAGGGAGCTAGGTCTTGTGGTAACTGGAGAGGCTTATATTGGCTAAATGGCTGTCAAGGAAAGGGTTAAATGAAGTTAATTAACAATTCTTGAATAATTGTTAGGGGGAATCATTTTGGTCTTGATGGCTTGTTCAGCGATAGCTTACAGAATATGCATTTTAAGTTTGTACTATTGACAATGTCACTTATTGAATAAGACTTTTGGAGTTCTCAGGCCACATGGGTTTGTTTTGTCTAGATCTGAGGATGGCACTAGCAAAAGGACAATTGTAATGTTTGCATTGTAAATGATATATTGGGTAATTGATATATCAAACATATATCAGCAAAACCAGTAGGCGTTAATACTGATTGCCTCAACTCTTTTAAAGCAATCTTTTAGATTGTGTCAACCTTGATTAATTGTATTTCGCTTTATAAAAAGTGATAACAATTAGATTTGGCAAAATCAGTTTTGTTACATTATTATTATAAAGATCTCTTAATGAGGACTATTTATGAGGACTGAACATGAGGTGTTTCAAATTGTGTTACTTGTGGAAGAACACAAAATTGATTGTTTAATCATTTAGTTTCATGAACCTGATGCTTTCGTTAGATTATAAGCAGTAATGATTTTACAGATTTTACCAATTTGATTAGCTATCTGCTGCAAAACAATGTTTTATTGTCCCACATACTGCCTGCACTGGAATTTCAAAATATTGCAGCAAAAGCCATGCAGAGATATTGTCTTCTAGTAATTGACAATTTTGTTGGTGTTTTCGTGTTCTCAGAAAATAAAAATTGATGATGGCTTTTGCAGAATTATGCAAACATAAAAGTTTTCTTTGCCAGAGAATCCTTCCAGTTATTCAAGGTAATTACACAGGACATTAATTTGGTTGTGTCTTTTTTAGACCTCCAATAAATAAGTATAGAGAAATAAATTATCCAGTTGTTTCAAAGAACATTCTTAGAATGTTTGCTGTTGCATCAGTCGTTGTGTTAATCATGGAATGTGCCATGTAACATGTACATTTGCACCTTGATTGGTCATTGTTATACCAAAGGTTTGAGTCATCAGAAAAAGTGTTCACTATGAGATTTATTTTGCACATTAATATTTTGCTGTGTATTTTATGTATGCAAGATATGTGTAGATGTTGAAAGCAGTTTTGAGTTGAATATTTAATGGTGCTTTTCTTTTATCAGCTTACAAAATTTGTCAATTTCCTAGGTTAAATATACGATCATATTGAAAACATCTTTTAGGCCATTATAGTGTTTCTTTTTATTTCTTTATTAAATGCTCCCATGTTCTTCTTACAGCCATTTTCAACTCAAAAACAAATATCAGAACATCATTTGCCAGAGTATCAAGAATGCAAGAGTATGACCTTTCAAGGTCACATGAAAATATTCAAACCCAACTTGCATTTATACCACCAACCTTTTACAAATAATTGACATTTTGATTAGCAATTAATGAATGCATTCACAATAATGTGGGAGTCATTACGCTCTTGTGCATCCCTGTCCTCAGACATGCACATCTTTGACTTGCAATTCTCAGTGATGCAATTCATTCTTTGCAATCTCCTAAGGCTTTGTCCCTGCTTTCCCTTTTATGCCAATGTGATTTGCATGTTATGCAGAAGTCAGTAGCTCAAGTGAATGATGCATGTGCCTATTTAAATATGTGCATACCACTTTTAGAAAAGCTGTTTGAAAGCTGGATGCAACTCAATTGTTAACTCCTGGGAACTCCTTGTACTTAATGGCTAAAAAAAGACAGAAAAGTTCATTAGTCTGTGCCATTTGCCACAACATTATTTCTAAACCAGACATTGGATGCTTTTAAAATATTCATTGCTTTCCTATGTATTGAAATAAAGTTTCATTGTGATGACTTTTAGGTCTTTTGTTCACTTAATGTTTGTTTGTCTGCTGCAGACAATGGGAGGCCTTCTGTGTCTCATGTTTGAAGATTCTGGGCCAGATGAGTATTGTGTGCAAAGACTCTGTATATGTCTGATTATTGTGCAAAAACAGTCAGGGTAATTTAAGAAGATTTATTTAGTTAGCTTTAACAAATGAATGTGAGACATACTGTTATTATCCCCTAACGGTGAAACCGGAGGGGACTTGTGGTTTGCGCTCTGTGTGTCATTCAGTCAGTCTGTCCGTCTGTCACATTTTTCTGGATCCTGCGATTACTTTAAAAGTTCTTCATATTTTTTCATTTTGTTCCTACGTCAAAAATTGTGGTTGTTATGGCAACCCCAAAAAAAACAACAACAAGGTAGGGGACCATATTGCTTGACAATAGCCTTGTTAGTATTGGTTTGATTTGTTTCATAATGTTGATGAAAATCACTGTTTTACTTCTTTAATAGTAAATTTGAACTGGATTTTCTAGTAGTTTTAGATGGATTGTTTTTGCAACATTGTCTGAGTTTTCAATTTTATCATCTTGTACTTGAAATCCAATAATCAGCTGAAGGATTTATTGCTGTTTTCAATCTATATAAGTAAGCATCCAAGGAAACCATTATTCTGGTCTAATATATGAGACCAAAACAATCTTCCATTAAAGTCTTCCTTAACTGAATGTTTTAAAATATTGAAAATCAAAACCGAAAGTTGTCATCACTCTTCTGTCTCATAACACCAACAAAATAAAAGAAGAAAATTAAGACAATTAGATTAACTGTATGGATTTCCACTCTACTATAAAGCAGATGGCATGAGTTTATTTCATACAAAATTGTCATATGTGTGGGTCATTGTCAATTACTATCAGCAATGAAGCAACATAAATACTCATATGTCATCAATTGACTTGAAGCTAATACTGTCTGTCCATATCATAATTTGAATTTAGGATACTGTTGTTTGTATTCCTTTATGTTGCATATGAAGTTAGAAAATTTACTTCACATAACCTCCATTTTACAAAGACATCAGTCAAACCATTAAGATGTGTTCAATAGAGAACTACCATGTAAAATCTCCCCCATTAAAGCACATTAACTGTGAATAACCAATTTAAATATCCACAAAGTCGACCACTAGCCTATTTCAGATGTTTATCTCACTAATAGAAATTAATGAATTGTAACATTCATTTCAATGCAGAAATCTCAGTTTCAGTTTAAAGTTAACCCTGGCGGGGAATCAGGAGTCACTCTGCTGGTTTGTCTGTCAGGCATTTCTCTGTCAGAAACTGATACTGTCTGTCCATATAAAATGTTATCAATTGAATTGAAACTTTGAACACGTTTTTGTCATGCAGAGTTCATTTGAAAACATTTTTTTCATGTCCTGGGATGCACATGTCATTGAGTTATGTGCCTTTGAACTAAGTGATTTTTATAACAGAAGCATAAAAGGTTATTAGTTAATTTCTCAAGATTTCAAATTGAAACTTCACCACATCATCGCCATAAAATTATAAATGAGCAGCACAGAACTTTCATACCCAGGAAGACAATTCTAAAAAAAATAGCATAAAATCTGTTTGGATCATAAATTAAATCACTAAAACATTTTTTTCTATTTGAGTAATGTTTGCAACTAAGCTCTAGTTTCAAGTTGGCATATGTCAGGGTGGCAATTCATGCTGTGTGCTGTTTGCATGCTTGATAAGTTTACATGCTTTATAAGGCCAGCATTTTTTAATTTTCTGTTTTACGGGAGCGACCGACCCTATTTTTCGACAAATACAAATAAAAATAAAAGTCATTTTCGTTTTTTTTATTTACATATCACCCGCCGACCTGGTATTTTATCCTAAACTAAAAATAAAAATTCGCAGTTTGCCGAAAGTGTTGTTCAAAATTTGTTTTTATAATACGGGTTGTTTCGTTGTGCGCAGTCGACATGTAAAGCGTCAGCGATTTTCATTGGCTATTGCAGCCAATACCACACGCTATTAGCCAATCGGTGAGTACTTAACAAATGATTTTTATATTGCATTTCGGAAATGGCGGATTTAAACAACAATGAGACAAACGTAGCGTATTTCAAATTTAAAATAATTAAAACGGAACTGAAACTATCTCAATAAGAAAAGTAAATCTTCTGAACAGAATCGTTGACATCATTCCCATATTAAGTAATACAAATTTAAAAATAACTAGCGTTTTTGCAGACGATGCAGAGGTGTCGCCATCTATAACATTCGATGTGTTGAAAAGTTTTGGGTAGGTTTAATAAACATGCATATTTATTAAAATGTAGATCCTGTAATATTTTATTGATAAACATTAACATCCCAAAAATGTCCAAGAAGTACTACTTTACGTTTCTTTATGATGAACATGAGTACTGGACCACATGTACTTGCATCAATAATTCCATTCCCCACCCACCCATATATATTATTAATTTAGAAAAACGTATGCAACACAGCTTCTGAAGAAAATAACATTGGTTCCGAATCTTTATATGTCGGTCAAAGTCACCAGAAAAGGCGTATAGTATCCAAACCTATGAATTCCAAATTTTTTATTATTTTTTCTTGACACAGTAGTATTGTGAAAATACTGAGCTCAAGCCGGGGATTGAACCCACGACCTCCAGAGTGGTAGTCCGACACTTTAACTACGTCGCTAAAGAGCTAGCCCAACAGCAAGGCTGTTGGAAGTGACCTTATTTCACTACACACCTCCCCCTTTTAATGTTTCAAGGCCCAGACACGCCCGATACAGCATGTCTTGCATCCGCATGGCCCTCCCAGAAACCATTAAACAGCTCAGACCCATTCCCGCATTCACAGTTCTTTTTTGCCTTGTCGCCATTAATGTGAAAATACTGAGCTCAAGCCGGGGATTGAAAACACGACCTCCAGAGTGGTAGTCCGACACCTTAACTACGTCGCTAAAAAGCTAGCCCAACAGCAAGGCTGTTGGAAGTGACCTTATTTCACAACAGTAGCAAATTAACTAATTTAACATGCTTTTTTTATTGGCAGTGGCTAGTCGTATGGCCCCGTACGGGTAGACAAGAGGCTAGCCGTACGGCCCCGTACTGGTAGACAAGAGGCTAGTCATACGGCTCTATTCGTATAGCTGTTCCTATGGAGATTGTCTAGCCGTACGGCTGTTATGACACATAAATATATGGATTTATTATTGATCTACGTGCAGATTCCGAAATTTCTAGCCTTTAGACTGGCTCGTGTAGTCGTTGTCACGGAATTTGCAGTCTGGTTTATGTTTCGTCGTGGTTGGAAATCCGATTCCTGCATAGTATATAAAGGGTGTAAACAAGTGAGATATGAAAATGTAAATTTATTTCGCCAAACAACAATTACAACAATCAATAGAAATCAAGGTTATGGAGTATATAAATACGCATTGTACATGCAAATATTGAATGTATACAATAAATATATAGTAAATAATCTTAACTAACTCAATGTAAATTGCGATATCACAATGAGAAAAGTTTATAACAAAACAAATAAAAGGAAACTTTTTGATAATAGCACTTGATAAAAGCATATACAACTCGAAGTTATATCCCCTATTTTCACAATATGAGGCAGCATTTCACGACAAGTAATGTCGACTATGCAAACAAATAAATTTATAATTTGTACTAATTTCTATAGTAATGATGCAGTGGCAAAAAAGACGCTGATTAGACAGTGTGAATACACAGGCTTATCCGTGTCTTTGTTGTTCGCATGTATGACAAATGAAGTTGCTCATATCTTAAATCAGGTCACTTTAAAGAATTGCCATGCGCGATGCACTAGAAATCACACCATATACAAACTTAACTCAATCCACCTATTTTGCACAATTATTCCTCTTTTTGTACTTGTACTGCCTGCAACAGTTACATGTTTGTTTCTTCTAAAGTCATAAATTTAGAATTGCATACTTAACACTGTATACATGTTTTGGAGATCACCATGATAAGAAACACTCCAAGGCCTTTAATATATATAAAACCTGCCATTTACCAGAAGTATGCCCCTTTAATATTGTACTTTTTGTACTTAGACATTAAAGTTGAGGTTTTCGGCCAACAACAGGTACCTAGCCATGAATTGCATTTTGGGCCAGCTGGGTCATTGTTACTTAAAAACTTTTTTCCATATTCTCTTATTATTCTTAATATTTAAAAATAGTACATGTTACCAATCAAACCGATTGTGAAATAGTTACACATGTGCATGAAATTATTATAAATGTCCAACCTTTTACTCTCTGGATTTTCTAGGATAATTTTTGCATTCATGTAAAGTGACATTTACAAATACAAACGTTAAATACATTTCGATATTGATTTTGTTATGTGAGATGTATTGCTGTCATCAAACATGTTGTTTTCAAAAAATGATTTTTGATGATTATTATGCCCCCTTCGAAGAAGAGGGTGTATACTGTTTTGCACATGTCGGTCGGTCCGTCGGCCGGTCCGTCCGTCCACCAAATGGTTTCAGGATGATATCTCAAGAATGCTTAGGCCTAGGATCATGAAATTTCATAGGTACATTGATTATGACTGGCAGATGGCCCCCTATTGATTTAAAGGTCACTGGATCAAGGTCACGGTCAAGGCCACGATTCGGGGCATATGTCTCCCATTGCGGAACACTTGTTGCATTTGTATTTCAAATTTTATTATTTAGATGTTACGAATTCAGAGATGTTTATATAAGGGAGATGTAGGTGGAAGCACGATTGCAAGTCAAACTGTTGTATGGAATCATATATTAAGTTCCTTGTAAGTCATCGTGTTTGTATTGTTTTGTTAATTTAGGACATAGTGAAAAATAATATGTATGTTGTTTAAGCCATTATTATATTGATAGTTTTCTTGATCATGGATATGAATGGATATGAACGTTACATATTTTGTGTTCACTTTACATATATAAACAATATAAACTCTCTGCATAAGAAAATGAAATGCAGCACATGTTTTCATATTAAACTGTATAACTCTCGGTTTCTTAAATGAAATATTCACATTTTATGCACTAGAACTTTCACTACCCAAAGTTTGGAACAAGATCAGTTCAAGTTTGGATCCTTAACAGACTGCTCTTTTGGAGCCAAAACGGTCGCAATCGTCCTAAGGTCCATTTTCCTGTTACTGGCTCTTTTTTTTCTCATGATTGATACAAATTATCGTATTAATTTTTAGTGTGCATATTCCACCCCTGCGAAATGTTGTTCTGCAGTTCACGAATAATTCGTGAACAGTTCATGAACTGTTCGTGAACTGAGTTCATGAATTGTTCACGAATAGTTCGTGAACAGAAAATGAGCCACGTCTGTGAAAAGTTCTTGAAATTTTAGTTCATGAACTGTTCATGAACATTAATGGCATGAAGTGTTGATGAAATATTCTTGAAACCTAATGGCATGAAGTGTTCATGAACTATTCTTGAACCCTTATGGCATGAAGTGTTCATGAACTATTCTTGAACCCGTGTGGCATGAAGTGTTCATGAACTATTCTTGAACCCGTGTGGCATGAAGTGTTCATGAACTATTCTTGAACCATTATGGCATGAAATGTTCATGAACTATTCATGAACATCAATGGCATGAAGTGTTCTTGAACAGTTCATGAACAACACAATTCTTGAAAAATTCTTCAGGGTTTTGCTGTTCATGAACACTTCATGAACATTTTCCTTCTATATTTCAATGGCTCATTTTCTGTTCACGAACTGTAAGTGAATAGTTCATGAACCATAGTTCTTCAAGAGTTCATGAACTGAGGTGGCATGAAGTGTTCATGAACTATTCATGAACAAGAATTTGTCAATTTATGCAAAGGTTATCATAAGTGTTACTAAAGCTCAACAAACAGGTCAGGATAAGAAGAAACAAGTCTTGTATTAGCACTTAACATATTGATAGCAACATATAACAATAATTTAAATATAACACTAATAACTGAGATACAAGTGGTTTGATAATACTCTTTAAATTTCATAATACAACTTTGCACTATATGTTCATGAATAATTCATGTATTGAAAAGATTATGAATAGTCTCATTTTCAGTTCAAGAATCATTTACTAATCAATGGTTTCCCTGAAATGGTTACACTTACAGTGCCAAAGAACTTGAAATGGAACCAATGGCTGATCAGTTCAGCCGGTAATTTATTAAAGACTTACATTTTCAAATATATCATAAACCATGTGCCTTCCGTTTCAACTTCCTGTGCACACAATATTCTTTCTTTGTAAAAACAGCAATGCAATGTACATTGAGTTCTTGATATCATCTTAAACTGTTCTTGAAATAAGATGTCCTTAAAACGTTCTTAAACTTGTCTTTTAAGTCTTCCAAGAACAATGACAGATCCTTTTAAGAACATATTGGATTCTTAAAAAGTCCATCATACGTTCAAAAACATTGTGTAGACCTGTTTTAAAGAACATCAGAAGGAAACATGTTGTTCAAAAAAGTTCTTAAAGTGTTCAAGAATAGTTTAAGAATAATTCAAGAACAGGAAAGGTCCTTAAAAAGTTATTGAAGTGTTCCTGAAGGCAGTTCTTGAACAGTTCTTGAACAAATGTTCTTAAAATTCTCTAGAACAGGTCAAGAACTCTAACTTACAGTGGTGAAAGTACTATGCATATTCATACTAACTTCACAGGTTTCACAAATCTATAAGATTTGTATGCTAGATTTTCAATATTACTTTCAAAAATATGTATGAAAAATCTAGCACAAAGGAATTCATGAATTATTCATGATGGATCCTTAAAGTCTGTCTCAGAAAAGTCATTAGAAATACTTGTGCATGAAATGTTCATCACTAAGTATTTATGGTTAGATGAAGAACTGTTCATGAACTTTGAAATGTTCAACAATAATTCATAAACAGTTCATGAACATGTCTTAAGAACAGTTCATGTCCAAAAGTTCATGAACCAAGCTCAGGAACTTTTTCAGAACCGTTCATGAACAGTTCTTGATTGGCTTAAAGTGTTCATGAAATCATGAACAACATTTCGCCGGGGCACCCATGGATGAAAGTTACAAAGTTGGTTGTTAAAGCTATGATATAAAGCAAGTCTGTTGTATATTAAAGAGTATTTTTAGTGTGCATATTCCACCCATGGATGAAAGTTACACAGTTGGTTGTTAAAGCTATTAAACAATGTAAAACGTGTTCAAGTATTTATATTAAAGTCAAATGCATGCTATATTTGTTATAAACATACATATGATATACACTCAACAAAAGTGTAATGATCACTACACTACACTACATACCTGGCGTGTTTAATAGTCCCTATTAAAGCAATATAGTATAATACATGCGAAAGGTGCTTTTACCTATAAATATATATATAAAAATATGTTTACTATTATTATAAAAGCTTCTACAACAGTGTAATGAGAGATATATAAAACACGTAAAGGTTAATGCAAGTATACATAAGGTTAAATTGGCTGAATTATAAATTTTCTAAAATAAAAAAAAATTATCGGTTAAGACAGTTTTATTTTTATTTTTTTGGTAGACTGCTAACTTTTCATGCTTTTATTTTTATTTTTATTTATCCCCCCCGACTCAATTTTTTTGAAAAATTTCCCGTAAAACAGAAAATTAAAAAATACTGGCCTAAGATAGAACATTTTATAATGACATTGCAGGGCCCTCACACTACTTTGGGGGAAGGGGTCCGCAGCCCTTAGGAGGGGGAATTTTCGCGGCGTTTCCCTTTTTGGGGGAATTTTTTACTTACTCTGTCATTATTTCATTTGTACATGTTTGCACTTTATTAATTGCATTTTTCATAATTTAGTATGTTTGAAACGATTAAATTGAAATAGAATTGAGATATCATTATCATGAGACACATCTTTCTATTAAAAAAAAAAAAAAAAAAATTTTTTTTTTTTTTTTTTTTTTAGGGGGAATTTTTCCCCCCAAAAGGGGAAAAAAGTATACTTTTCAGGTGGGGGACTGCCGCCGAAATTCGGCGGCAGATTTGATAGATTGAGGGCCCTGCATTGTGATGCCAAATGCATTTTATCCATTAGATTGAATAGAACATATGGACTGCTCGTCTGCCCACTGGAATCTGTTACCAAGTAAACTCAAATGACAGCTAAGCTACTTGAACCCCCCCTCCCCCCCAGCTCTCCCCCCTAACCACCGAAACAGTACCACAGCTTGTGAGCTTTCTGTAACACATATGGGTCTCCCTCAGGGACGACACTTTCTGTTTTTATGGTTATTTTTGTTTAATATTTTGATCAAATTCTCTTCATAGCAAGAATAATGTTTAGAGGAAAAGTGTGGTATATGATTAGTTTGTGCAGACTGCACAGGCTAATCCGGAACAACACTTTAAGCACATGCAGTGAACCCGTTGTCCTGGAATGAGGCTCCTATTTAACTTTGTCACAATGCAAACACATGCCATGTCATGGACATCCCAGACAGGAAATGTGCCATGATGAAACCAGGGACACATGAGAGTTGGATAAATATTGACTTACTTTGGTGTGTTGGGTTTATTTGTCAAAACCCTTTAGCTATAAAACAGAGAACAGAACTGTAGGTAACCCATTACACTCTGCACAAATCAAGATTACTTGAAAACTATTGCGATCCTGTCAATTGATATTATTTAGTTATCAATCTATAATGTGATAATGATTACATAATTATTTTGAATTTTTTTTTACAGGCATATGGACAGTTCAGTTTAGTTTCATGGTTACTTTATTGTAAACCCAAGAGTATCTTAATGGATTATATGACAGAACTGAATGAGCTGTGTAAATTACCTGGACCATACAATATTAATGTCTTAACAAATGACATTTTTTCCAAATAAAAAATCTTTGTAAAAGAGCCATGTTTGATGTTTCAAAATCTTTCATTAGTTATGCACACATTCTGGATTTAAAAATTTGTCTCAACTTGACCTTGACAGCCATCTAGATGCAGTGACCTTGACAAAGAGTTCTTTTGTACTTTGTGATTTTACAGCTGCTGATAAAAGGATCTTAGGAGACATGTTCTGACTCATGATTTGCAAGGATTTCATGTGCACAGACTGACAGGTTAACAACTTCATTTCATTCCTTTATCACTTTGCTATCACTAGATTAAGAGAACACAGGGTGGGGCATGCTTTCACTGAAATGTTGTTGATGTTTTTTTGCCCATCAATTTGACGTCGCAGACAAAATAAGCTCCCTTTGAAACCCTCAAGAAAATGAAAACAGCAGCTGGCTTTTGGCAGATCGCTTTTTATTTAAGATGATTGTTATCATTAGTTGCATATGTCAGTTTGATTTAATATCTGTGCGCTAATCTTAAATTCCTTGCCTATGATTTCTTTTGATGAATGGGTTTGGGGGGTCGATACTGGTAAATATTTGTTATTGTAACAGAGTTGCCACCTTGGTCACTAATACTTCTCTTTGCATATTGAAAACTGCAGATTATAGAGACTGTTGAAAACAAACCTGTATTTCAGATAGTCAGTGACATCTGGGATTTTAGAAATCATGCAAGCTTGTTGTGTTTGGGCACCTCCTCATATTAAATAATAAAACTTGTAAAGGTTTAATTATGTTCTCCAAGGATTGGAATGCTGTAATGAAATAAAGCATCAGTATTTAATTATGCACACTTTTGACTTACGTTTACTTTATTATCAGGATATTATAGCAAATGCAGTTGGTGGTCTCAGCAACAACATCACATACTAAATGCTTGAGTCACATTTCAGACAATCTGAAATTTTTATTTCTTGTTAAATATATGGATAAGAAACACCTTCATTGTTCATGGTCTTTTATATTGCTGATTAACTGCTGCCTAGCATAGTGTACTTTACGCTTGTACTTATGACAGTGCCTGTAGTTGAATAGTACTTTAGATGTCTGAAGTCACATGCATTTATTTGTCCAGGTTGAAGGAATGGGCCTGTAAAGGATGATTAAGATGTTTGCTTTTGCATGTGTAATCTCAAAAATGATATCTCAATAAGACTAGGTGGACGTTGTGCTGTTAGCCGCAAAGCTCTTGGATCACAATTTGATGTCATGTTTTTCTCTACATAAGATCATAAAAAAGAGATAATTATGTATTTTAGGCACAAACTAATGTCCTGGACACCTCATTTGAATTAGTATTTGGCATTTAGGTATTTTTTAGCGAAACTTGTTATACATTCGGTGAATTTTGTTTAGCATGTCTTAACTTATAATTGTTAGCATAACTAAAGCGAAATGTTCCTGATTGTTACCCGAAATAACAACATTACAAAAAGCACAACAAGTTTCATACCTAAAGGCCTTTTGGGTCAAATATGTATTACATTAAGTTAAGACTACAGCTAAAGATAAACAAGAAATATCTTTAAAAAAGATATACGGCGTTGATTGTGGTTGATGTTTATGAACGATCAAAAGTTATCTCTATGAGATAAAAAGTAGCGGATGCCTTTTTTCTGCGCAGTTCTTAGCTACATCATAAGCAAATCAATAACGGGGTGTTGCGCCAGATTTCGTGGCTTATTTTGCTTTATGTGATATTATTACTCTGATATCTATATTTACAGAATAGAAAAACACAAGAAACATGCAAATAAACGAGTGCATATAGGTCAGCCGGCAATACTCGAATCTTATTTAATTGCATAATTATAGTATAGTGAATTATTGTGCTCATGCTTAATAAACTGGTCTAAATGGATAAATATTTCTAATTAATTTTATCAAAATTGGTCCTTATCATGCAAATGTTGAAACCATATTAAAAATCGATGATTGACATACCACAATAATATCGCCGAATATCTTTATTTAGTATCTTTCTGATCAAAACAGACTTCAAGTGCACAAAATTTACGAGACGGCGTTTATATAAAGATTTCTGCAACTGACCGCAAACTGACCTTGATACCTTGCGGATTGGAATGCAATGCATTACAGTCACTACGTTATTGTCAGTAAGACCGGTGTAACACAATGATCGCAACCCCTTCTGCGAGCTCCGGTGATGAACTGTATATAAACTCTTATTTTCACAAATGGCCGCGAATCGACCCGAAACCTCGCGGGTTGAAATGCAATGCAAGTAAGTACTAAATATGACAACATAGCCTTTAGTATAAACGCTTTTGCGCTGGTAATTCTCTGAAAATAAAAGGTGAACGCACAAACTGTATTTATGTCGAAAATTGATTGTAAAACTGTTCTATCTATTGAGCCTTTTCATTAGAGATAACATTGTTTCATGCAGTAAAACAGTGTTACAAAGACGCGGATATGTTTCCAATGTTCTGGTGTTATACTCAAATCAGCCAATGGAATAAATGAAGTGTATTCATTCGTACCTAGCCGTGGGAAATTTTATTTGAGTATTATTGGACACTTACAAAGGTCAAGTCAGGGTGAAAAGCTGGCTTAATACAGCTTACGCCGAAAAATTTACTTACACATTCTCTGCAATCACTGATTTTGTTATATTACAGGGGACATAAATGAGGCTGCGTCTTTATTTGTTCTCCTCAAATAAATTAACCTAGAGAAAGTAATGTCAGAGAACATTTTTAGAATGTTTGCTGTTGTGCCAGTCATTGTGTTAGTCATTGAATGTGTTGTTTAACATGTCAAAGAGTATTTCCACCTCAAATGATTAATTTGATCAAACTGGTGCATAATGCCACACTGACACATGTTTTGTATTTCAGTATTTTGCTGAATATGAGCTGTATGTAAAATATATTTAATTTCAATATTCATGAGTTTCTTTATTTTTACATTCAAGCTTACAAAATCTTAGTTTAGATATACATCATGTTGAATACATGTTTCAGGAAATAATTGGGTTTTCCTATTTATTTCTACATTAAATGTCTCAATAGCTTCATTTGTTTCATTGAAACAATTATCTTTGTTTACATTTGTAACATATGCTAACATGACAGATATATTAATTTATAATGTCTTAAATCAATGAGTTTAACCTTGACATTTTACAAAACAGAAATATTTACCAATGAAAAACAGAACAACTTCTAAAAACAGTTAAATGTTTATTTGGTTGTTTTTAATTCACCTTAATTATGTATAAATTTAATTGTTATGCCTCTTCAAATAAGACGGGGTATATTGTTTTGCTGGATGTCGTTCCATAGGTCGGACGGTCTTGCCTGTCGGTAGGCCAGTTCTTTTCTGATCAATAACTCATCAACAAATTGACCGATTGGCTTGATACTTCGCATGTGCATTGGCCTTGGAAGAAGATGACCCCTAATGAAATTGGGGTCACTTGATCAAAGGTCAAGGTCAATGTCACAATAAGTGTGAAATTTTTTCCGATCAATAACTCGTCAATAAATGACGGACTGGCTTGATACTTCACATGTGTATTGGTCTTTGACAGTAGATGACCTCTATCGAAATTGGGGTCTCTAGGTTAAAGGTCAAGGTAACTGTCACAGTAAGTGTGAAAATCCTTTCCAATCAATAGCACCTCAACAAATTGACTGATTGGCTTGATACTTCACATGTGCACTGGCCTTGGACAGTAGATTACTTCCATTGAAATTGGTGTCACTAGGTCAAAGGTTAAGGTCACCCTTTTTATACTTAGAAAATTTAAAATTTGGTTAAGTTTTGTGTTTAGGTCCACTTTATTCCTGAAGTATCAAAGCTATTGCTTTCATACTTGCAACACTTACTAGCTATCATAAGGGGACTGTGCAGGCAAAGTTATGTAACTCTGACTGGCATTTTGACGGAATTATGGGCCCTTTATACTTAGAAAATTGAAAATTGGGTTAAGTTTTGTGTTTGGTCCACTTTACCCCTAAAGTATCATAGATATTGCTTTCATACTTGGAACACTCGCAAACTATCATAATGGGACAGTAAAGGACAAGTTACATAACTCTGGTTGTCATTTTTATGAAATTATGGCCTTTTTTTGATTTAGTAACTTTGAATATATGGTTAAATTTTGTGTTTAGATCCACTTTACTTCTAAAGTATCAAGGCTATTGCTTTCAAACTTCAAATACGTTCATGCTATCATGAGGGTAATGTACCTGGCAAGTTGAATTTTACCTTGACCTTTGTATGACCTTGACTCTCAAGGTCAAATTATTAAATTTTGCTAAAATTGCCATAACTTCTTTATTTATGATTAGATTGTTTGATACTTTGACAAAATAACTCTTACCTGACATACCACAATAGACTCCACCCAAACCATTCCCCAAGCCACCCCCCCCCCCCCCCCAAAAAAAAAGTTTTAGTTTTTTTTCTTAAAGATCATCATCTAATAAATGACAACCACACCGACCCCCCCCCCAACCCAACCCCCCCCCCCCCCCAAGAACCCAAATATTTTTTTTTAAACAAGGTTAAAAAACACATTTTTTTTTTGTATTATTTTATTTTTGAAATACTCTCCAACCATCCCACCCAAGAATCCCCCCCCCCAAAAAAAAATAAAAATTGCATTTTTTTGCATTTTTGAAAGAAAATGTAATAAATGACCACACCCCACACTATACACCCCCCTCCACCCCACCCCTCCTTCCTTTGTGATAGAAATTGAGATAGGTCCCTTCACCTTTAAAAAGAAAAATAGATGAGCGGTCTGCACCCGCAAGGCGGTGCTCTTCTTTAAATTGGGATCACTAGGTCAAAGGTCAAGGTCACAGTGACATTAAGTGTTAAATTGGTTTCAGTTTAATATGTTATCAAAGGATTGAGTGATGGGTGTCAAAGCCCTGTTTTGGGGCATCTTACTTCAACCACTGAGCTCCTTTTAAAACTTATTTTACAAAAAACATGTCAACAAAATACAGCCCTACTTCTGAAGACAAGGCAATTACTTTCCCCAGCCTCTGCATCAGAGCAAGGTTAAAAAAAAATTGAATGCTTGTTTTTCTAGTGTGGTCAAGGTAATGTAAAGTAAACATATAAAATTGTTTCTGATGTATAACTTGAGAATAACTTTTTCTAAAGATAATGAAAAATAAAAAGAACAGGATATTCAGTCTTCACTAGGATTACATGTGGCATGGTTGAGGTCAAGGTCAATTTTCTACTGTTACTTAAAATAGAAAACATAGATTTGGCTTTGTAACACAAACAAATTGAGCTAATGTCATGCAACTACAGTCATAGATGGATGCCATTAAAGTTTCATTGAAATTCCAGATAGGGTCAAGGTTACAGTTACTAGATATGGAAAAATGGTTTATGCACAATAACAAAAATTTTGCTAACGTGAAAACAACTGACATAAATGCCTTAGATCTAGCATGTTGCATATGGATGTGTGGGGCAAAGTCAAGGTCAATGTTAGCATATATTGAAGATTTGTTATCCCCCGCCATAGGCGGAGGGATATTGTTTTGGCGTTGTCCGTCCATCCGTCCGTCTTTCTGTCCGTCCGTCCAGCACTTTTGTGTCCGGAGCCATATCTTGGAAGTGCTTTGGCTGATTTCATTAAAACTTGGTATGAGTATATATATATGGATAAGAGGATGATGCACACCAAATGGCATTGTACACCATCGGATAATAACGGAGTTATGGCCCTTTGTATCTTGAAAAAATGCTTTTGTGTGTGTCCAGAGCCATATCTTGGAAGTGCTTTGACGGATTTCATTGAAACTTGGTATGAGTATATATATATGGATAAGAGGATGATGCACGATGGCGTTGTCCATCCGCCAAGAAAACTTTTGTGTCCAAAACTATAATGGCGGCGGATATCAATTGAATGAATTAGCTTGTACTCATTTACTCCAAAACAAATTAAGTAATTATAATCAAACTGATACATCCAGGGAATGCTAATTTAGGATTGTTATGATCAAGGGCATGGTCACTGTTAAATAAAACATAAAAATGATTGTCATAATATCTTGAGAATGAATAGAGTTCTTGTGATGCACGACTATATACACTGTACAACAAATTTTATTTTGTTTGATATGGTGCACATTTGGTAAAGGTAACAAGTCAAGGTCACTGCTAGTAAATATAGAAATATGTTTTCTACTCCAAATCAAGAGTTATGTGTCCTATAGGATATTTTGCAAATTAGAAAAATGCTGAAGTAGGTTATAGCTTCAGTAACTTATCTCCTAAACAAACATTTTGGCTTAGACAAAAAAGCGCCAGAAACTCTGTCAAAAACATGGCAAGTTAATAACCCTGACCTTCTACAGCTTGTGTTTGAAGATATTTTTTGTCTAATCTCAAATAGCCAATGAACTTTTTTCTTAAAGATGTACAAATTAAATTGAATAATAAATTCAATTGTTCATTAAATAAATTAATTAGAATTTTTCTTTATTTATAGAGTTTGCCAAAATTTTATACTTAATACATGCATAGAGGAAATCTGGTGCAATTAAACATCAATTGCCAAATTCATTTCGAATCTATCATCCACAGCTATGGTAATTGTATACATTTTATGACCATGTTTATGCAAAATGTTTCTTCAATACAGAACTTACTGTGATTAAATTTAAATTTGATTATAAGATTGTTCTCAAGGTATTTTTCTTACTGTAGGGATTCGGCTTTCATTTTTGCATAATACAACTGTTTTATGATTCATTAAAATAAAGCTCTGCAAAAATGATAAAAAAAGTTGTGGTGGTTAATTTGCTGCCGAACTTAATCATTAATTTTGAAAATGGTGAATCATATTTTTGTAATAATAGCAATGTGCAAAGAACATCTACCAGAATTTTGCAATAGCTCTTCCCTGTCCACTATAAAGTCACATAAGGCTTCGTTAAACACAGTATTATGTGAAGTTGGAATAAGGCATCAATTTGGGGATAAATTGTGTTTTTTCAAAAGTGCATAATATGCAGTGTTTTTTTTTTGTATTTATTTAGTTATACAAATTATAATTTAAACAGATACTTGCATATATAATAGCATCATTTAAATTAACCTTTTTCAAAACTGGAATGTTTATTGATTTTTTTAAAATCCTTATGAAATGAAATTGTGTCCATGCAGCGCATGGACACAGTTTAAAAATACAGTAAAATAATGATGACATTACAATCACTGTTAATGAAAAAGTCATGGAAAATTGCTTATTTAGCTTGTAGTATAGATAAAATATTACAAAAATAAATTCAGATCATGAAATGTGTTTTGTTTGAGAAAATCACCAAAATGATGTCCATTCCCAGTTTGATATCTTATTCCAAATTCACATAATACAGTGTTATTAGCACATTAGCGGCAAAGGTAGCTCCTGGCCGTTAGCAGGTCATTTATGAACACATTTCATTCATGACTTTGTTCTAGAGCTTGTTTATGAACACATTTTTTAGTGAAAATGTGTTCATGAATGGCCATTTTATGTTTTGGTTCTTTCATTAACATAGTTCTTGAATGAAGTTGAAGTGCAATGTTAAGCTTTAACCTACACAATATGTACATTGGGCTTGCACTTTTGACAATTTTAGTAATTAATAAGACTTTTTGATTTCTCATGCCACAATCATTTGTTTGTCGTAAGGTTTTAAGGATGGCGCTCAGGAAAGCGATAATTATGATCTTTGCGTTGAAGTAGGCGTTTCTACTGATTGCCTCAACTCTCTTGAAGCAATATTTGATATTGTGTCACCTTTGATTAATTGCATCTCTTTCTATAAAAGGGACGGTTGTTATATCAAGAATTGGCCAAATCAGTTTAAAGACAATTTTTAAATGCCAGCACTTTCATAAGAAGTGGTATATACTAAGACATATACATTTGAAATAAATTGGTTTAAGATAATATTAATATTTAACTACTATAGACAATTGTATATTTTTCGTAATGCCTGGATGCCATGTTGTTATGTTTTATCATAAGCTGATTTTTTGTTATTTTGGGAGACTTCAGACTTGTTACAAAGATCTTGTCAGGAGGCCTGAACATAAAGTGTTTCAAATTGTGTTACTTTTCTGTATTGTGGTTTAACAAAAGTAAAACGATGTATGTAATTGATATTTTCTTGTGTTATGTATTTGAACAAATACTTTCTTAGGATGAACACACATTTTCGTGACTGAAACCAGTCAGTTCCATGTACCTTATGCTTTCTGATGATTATATTAAAAGCTGTAATAATTTGACATATTAAACCAATTGGATGCAGCCAGTTGCTACATTAAACACTGTTTTTTTTCCCCACATACTGACTGTGCAGGAATTGTCGAAATATTGCAGCACAAGCCACGCAGAAGTATTGTCTTCTAGTAATTCAAAATCTTTGGGTGTTTTTGTGTTCTCTGAAAATACAGACTGATTATGAATTTTGCAGAATTTTGAAAACGAAATAGTTTTCATTACCAGAGAGTTCTCCCAGTTATTGAACAGAACAGAACAGAATAGTTTATTTTTGACTAAAGCATGTCATTAACATACATATAAATAACAACATGCGTTGAAGTACACACAAAAACACACATTATTTTAAAGAATAAATAATCTAAATAAACACGAAATAAACATATTTTGTGAGCATATTTCGTGAGAATGGTACATGGATGGGTTTAATACACAGTGGTCACACAATGTTATGCATATAGGTTTACAAAGATAGGTATAATTACATATTTCTGACCTTATTTTTTTTGTAATGTATTTCTATTTAACACTACATATATATGAATTCTCTTATTTTAAAGCATGTTAATAATACCTGGCTAGCTTTCTTAATACAGTTTTGTTTGAGCTATTAAGTAGTTTAATAAACTTGAACATATTTGGCCGGATTCTATAATATTTTGGAATTATTATGCATTCCTAACATCATTATAATAAGGACATTTAAGAACAAAGTGAAATTTATCCTCGATGTCATTTAGGTTACATAATAAACATTTGCGTTGATCTCTGTCAATATTCTGGTGTCTGCCCGTTTCTATGGATAATTTGTGAGAGGACAAACGTAATTTTGCAATAATGTTCCTATGTTTTTTGTTGTTAACAATATCAAGATACGATGATGTTTCAAAAACCAGTTTGAGTTCCTTATATAGGATCATTGAGCTACACGACGTCACACTGACATCCCAGTTGGTAATATACTGGTCTTGTAATCTGTTTTTGAATAACGGGATAAAGTGATCATTGTTAACAGATTCAGGGAATAGCCATACATCGGTGAAACCGGTTTGGTTAAGAATGTCCCGTATTTTCGATGACCACTTGTTAGCATTATTTTTACGTTCAATTTCTAATCTTTGTAAAACTACAACTTGTTTAAGAATACAATTTCCCTGTTTCACAGTATGTAATTTCAAAAAATATTTAACCATCCTGACATATCTGTCGATATGCAAGGAAAATCGACCAACTTCGGCATATAGCGATAGTGAATTTGTTGACATTTTTACGTTCAATAGTCTTTTACAAAATTTACGGTGAATGCGTTCAATATTTTCCGCTTTGATGGATCCCCAAACTTCGCAGTTATAGTTTAAAATGGATGATACATATGCGTCAAATAAATTAAACATGATATTTATAGGTACGTTCATATCTTTTGTTAGGTTGAACAAAGAATGCATTGCTTTTAATGATTTGCCATATAGTGTATTTGTTGCGGGCACGAACAATCCCCCACTTGACATCACAATTCCAAGGTAATTAAAATTGTTCACAATTTCTAGTTCTTGACCTATTGAAGATATAAGATTTACTAACAGCGGTGATATATTACACAGGACATTAATCTTGCTGTGTCATTTTTAGTCCTCCTCCAATAAATAGAAAAAAGGTTGTGTCAGAGAACATTCCTAGAGTGTTTGCTGTTGCATCAGTCATTGTGTTAGTCTTGGCATGTGTCATGTTACATGTCATGGAACGTTTGCACCTTAACCCTTATAGCACTGGAACCGAATTTTAAAGGCCTTTGCAAACAGTTTGGATCAAGATAAAAAAAAACGTGGCGTCTGATCATGATCCAAACTGTTTGCTATTCTGATAGTGGTCTTTGAAAAAAAGTGAAGAAAATGATGATTTTAGAAATTCAGCAGACAACATTTTAGCAGATGACCAATTTCCCAGCATGCAAAGGGTTAATTGGTCTTCATTGGACCAAAGTTTTGAGTCATCACAACAATGCTTCACTATGCCTCACTAAGACTACTTAATTAATATTTTGTTGTATTTTTGCTATATGCAAAAAAGAGTTGTTGATGTTGCTTGAAGATTTTGGTTGAATGGTGTCTATTTCATCAACTAACAAACTTTGTCTTAATCCTTTGCTTAATATGAGATCATGTTGAAAAAACCTTAAAGAACATTATTAGTGTTCTATTAGTACACATATTACATATTTTCCAAGTATAATGTAGTAATCAAAATTTGGTAATTAAAGATACATGCATAGTAGAAAACTGGTGCAAATATGCATCTATTGGCAAACATAATATTCCAATTTATCATCCACAAGCTATAAATGGAAGTTTTTAACATTTTATGACCATGTTTGTGTAAATGGTTTCTTTAATTCTGAGCTTATTGTGATTCAGTTTCACTTTGAACATTTGGAAGCCATAGGATTGTCCACAAAGTCTCTTTTATATTGTAGGGCTTTGGCTTTCATTTGCGCATAATAAAACTATTTTATGATTTTTGAAAATATAAAAAGAATGTTGACTGGGGTTTAAATGTATTCAGTTTTTACTTCAATCAATATTAGTAATTATGATGCTATAATGTTGATTTTATTGCTGTTGTGGCTGTGTCCTTGGTGACTAGTTGTACAACTTTATCTTTAATTTATTTTAATTTCATTGGGTTTCTTTCTTTTGCAAAAGCGATTTAGCACATTATTGTTTTTCATACCTAAAAAGCATTATTAAAATGGAGCACTTAAATTAATTTTAGTACAGGTATCTTAACTACAAGGTTAAAAGGGCCTTGTAATTTATTGATTTGAAGAGTTTTTGCAGTTATTTCTGAGACGTTGAATGTCAATATTCATGATTACCGTATTGCACTCTATGTGAATTGACAGTTTGACGTCATCAAAGGAAAGCCGCTTCCTGTCTGAAGCAATAAAGCGACAAGTTTCTCGCCGACAAAATTGGCTTCTTTGTCTAGCAATCAACATGCCGAACCAATCGTGTGTTTGTTCCTCAATGGCAATCGTCCAATTAAATAATAGCACGTGCAAAGCTCCGCCTTCGAACCTTTTTGCAGAGAACGGAGGTGGAGTTAAACGGTTAATTGAGCAGTGTTATACGTTAGTTGAGTTCCGATTTGCCGAAATTTATCGGCCCTAAGCATTGAAACGACGAATACATTTATCAATGATTTTCCGATCTCTGCATTAATATGCTACCGTGCGAGTATACTACGTAGGTTACAAACCTACAATAGAGATATAGACTCATTTTAGTTTCTTTCAATAGAGACAAACAAATGATATTTGTCTAATGGCTTTACGCCGATAACACCAACTGTATGGAATTGAGCGTTCGGGTGTATTGTTTGACTCACTATAAATACCGATCAACTAGACGCAGTGACGGCGCGAAATACCGGGTCAAACTGGATTAAATCGGGAGCATCTCTTAATGGGGAAATATTTAAGTCGATGAAAAATAAAATGGGATCCACGGACGATTTGCGTAAAATTGGACATTGCGATGTTGCGGGTCTGCAGAAGACTATGTCATACGATGTTGTGAGCGGCAGGTAATGAAAATGTTACACTGTTCAAATGTGAGGAATAGGTAATAGTGGTTCGAATTTAACGCGCAGGGGTCTTGAAAAAACACGCGCAGTGCGCGACAATAAGGACATATACGGTGTTCTCGAGAGAATAATCTTAAAAATTGTCGAAAATATAGTGCTTTGCAACCCATGTTCCTGATCGTATAAACGCTCCCTACTTTAAAACAAAACATTAAGCACCCGAAAAACTCAGATTAAATGATTGCGCAATATAAGAATGGCGGCCATTTTCGGCCCAATTTTCAGGTTTTTGATCTTGAATTTGTTTTTTCTCCATTTTTGCTTTAAAAAATCGCATGCGCGTTATACATGGGTGCGCGCTATATATGGTAAAATACGGTATGTTGTGTAGATATACTCAAAATATATAATTGAAAGGGTTTTGTTATTATGGTATTATTGCCTAACCAATGGGTGCCTAACATAAACTCACCTGTCAAAAGCTGAAAAGGGTAAGCTTTTGGGATTGCCATTTGCGTGTCATGGGTCATGTGTGACCTTTTCATTCAAGGGACATCTTGTAAATTGCTGGGCAGATTTTCATGGAACTTCACAGGCATTGAGAAAGATAACAAGTTTACCATGTGAGATATTGTGCAAAATTTAAGATTTTATGCATTCATCTTTCAAAGCATAATGGAGTGATATATAGTATCTCACCAGTCCATGTGGGAATGTATCCATATGTGTGTGCATGCGTGAATCCATTAGGCCAACATAAAACAGCATGTTCTGTGAGTAAATGAATGTGTGTGTTTTTGTGTTAACAGACAATTCAGATTGATGATTACTTTTACAGAATAATACAAGATAAAAGTTTTCATTAGCAGTAAATCTTAAATTATGCAAGATTTAAGTTTTGATTAGCTTAAGTAAGTCTTAACAATTATGCCATATTTAAGTTGTCCCCAATAAGTTATTTTGAAATATAACATGGGAATTAGTTCTTGATGAGTCTTTTTTTGTCCCCTAATAAATTAACATGGAGAAAGCAATATTAATCATTTGTTTCAGAGAACATTCTTTTAGGGTTTGCTGTTGCATCAGTCATTGTTTTAGTCATGACATGTGGAACATGTGCACTTTAAAGTAATACCATGTACTTAAGTCAGCTTTCCAGCATTGAAACTTTGAACTCAAGTTAAATGCAATAAAACTATTTGGTAGAATATCAAAGTCATTTGCTGCAGCCTGTGTTGAAATCATACTTTGCAAGCTAACAACGCTCGCGATTGGGTAATACCTCTAACTTTAATATTTATTAAAAATTATGATATATTTTTTATTTATTAAAATAACTAAATACCATTGTTTTTGAACTGTGAGTAAAATGCTTATGTCAATACATAATAAGCCATGTGAGGTAAAAATTATATTCAGATTTTATGCAGTCAGAATGTATTTGCAAATTCATTTCAGATTTTTTCATCCACATGCTGTTTATCGAAATTGTATACATTTTATGACCATGATTGTGGTAATGGTTTCTTTAAAATGGAGGTTCTTTGATTGAATTTAGGATTATTCACAAAGTCTCTTACACTGTAGCATTTGGATTCATTTGCACATCATAAAACTGTTTTATGATTCATGAAAGTTAAGCTCTGTTACAATTATAGAAAAGGTAAGGTTCAGGCCCCGGCTACCGAACTTCATTTTGCTGTTTAAAAATGATGAATTATACTCTTGTAAGGATGGCTATGAACAAAGAACAGTTACCAAAATTTGGTAATTGTTCTTTACTTTTCATCATATCATTGAACCCTTTCATGCATGTGAAACTGACTGTCTTAACACTTTCCCTCTCAGAAGCATAGTAAAAAAAGCCATGTGCAAATGTAACCGGACCGGGGGAAATCTGTGCCCTTATTATGATTAGCACAACACAACTCGCTTTCTGCGTTTACTCTTTTATTTATTTATAGTTCACATAATTTTCAGCAAATTCCATCTTCCTATATTGCATTCTTAAGCATTCCTTCTTAACTCTAGTAAATTCTTATCAGATCTTATTTAACAAATTCCATCCTCCTATTTCCAACTGTCTCTCTAACTTGTAACTGACTTTCTAACTTTTCTCTTACTGACCTCTACTTCCTTCCTTCATAAACTAACTTGTCACTCTTTTGAAACCCTCTCATCCCTAATACCAAGTCACACCCACACATCTCACTGACCAATAATATCTCTCATTCATCCATCGATCATACAGATTCTTAATGCCAAGTCACACCCACACATCTTACTGACCAATCATATCTATCTCTCATCCAACATACAGTACCTTACTTCCTTACTTCTA
The DNA here is from genome assembly GCF_020536995.1 of Dreissena polymorpha. Lineage (NCBI taxonomy): Eukaryota > Metazoa > Mollusca > Bivalvia > Myida > Dreissenidae > Dreissena > Dreissena polymorpha. Next base: position 20,238,210 of record NC_068360.1, read on the forward strand.
CAAGACTGTAATTAATTAGCACCTAGTCTAGAATCTTTAGTCACAGTCATTATTTATAGCTAGAGCTGATAAGCATACAGTCAGCATACAGTCTGCATATTGAGTGTGAATTTAACATGAGAAGACTTCCAAGACTGAAACTAACACAATGTAATCAATATCAAGTTAAACATGTGGTTCCAAGTAACCTTCTACTGCAATTCAGTAGACAAAGAAATCATATTCAAACATATTCACAGAAATCAATTCAATATCTTTAAAACTGTAACTATTGTATTGTATGAATTTATAATGTACTCAATCAAAAATCAAATAATAAAATAATAATATTTGTAACTCTGTGACACATCCTCACTCTCCCAAACAATTTGCTCCGCAAATTAACAAAGCAAAGCTATATGAAAAACACAATTATTCAAAGTAAATTACATAAACAAATAAAGTCATTGTTTAATATACAAACATACTCAAAGAAGTTATTTCTTGAATTTCAAAGTTCATCAATAGGCAAAGTCATACATTAAAATTGAACATTCTTTAGTACATATATTTATAACAACAAATCAATAATCATTCATATGTCTGTCAAATTAATGTCATTAAAATCATACGACAAAGAAAAAAATATTCAAACATATTTGTCACTTCTTATGAACATTTTTCACTTTTCACTTTTACACAGTTTGTAAGTACAACCACCCTATTGGTTGCAAGCATAATAGTGCCATTTTTTTTTAATAGTCATGATAAAACATGAGTTTCTAAGAAGATTGAGACAACATATTATATTTTAAACAATGTACATATAGCAAGGCCACACACATCCTTGTATTAAAGACTTTCCCAGTTTGAACTCATTACATTCATCATTACAGTACCCTTATTAATTCTGTAACCATCTATAGGTTTACTTAAATTAAGAATTATGATATGCCATAATAGTCATATTGTAATTAAGACCTACATCATCATATTTCTCCATTGCGCCTATATATATGTCTTTCTACATACATCATGAAAATGCGCCTTCCTTAAGTCGGTGATCACCCTTTGTACACCTTGATCATATATACACCTTGTATATATCTTCTAACCTTCTAGATATCAATGGTTAACAGAACCCCATATTACACAAGTAACTTAAATAATATTGTTGAAAATATAAAAGTTAAGCATTAGTTTGATTATAAAAACTAGTACCATATTTCCCATTCCCTCCCAAAAAATAATCAAATCATGTCCGGACAAATTTTGAATTTACACACAGTACATAGTATTATAATAATAAAACTTAACTTAGACATTTAACCCAACATTACAGGTTAATTGCTATGGTAAGGTAGCTTACTTGGTAAGTTACTGGCTTTTGAATTGTCTTTCTACTTCAAGTGCCTGCTTCATTGGAGACGTGTTCACCCCAGTACACTTCTTCAAGTGCCTGCTTCATTGGAGACGTGTTCACCCCAGTACACTTCTTACATTGACATCATTTTACATTGTAAAAACATACTACATTGAATCAGTGTACATTATTTTAGCTGATTTTACTTTTTAATTGGAACACTTAAAGGAGGTTTACACTTCAATAACACTCAGTGTCTCAATTTCTGCGTTTGTATAAAATTTATGGATTGTCAATCAATGTTTACAGTAAACAACTTTAAACCACATTTACACAAAAGAGGCATAACAAATGTAATTTCATTTCACACAAAAAACTTCGTATATACATGTATTAGGTAAATTGAGATTTTAGAATAACAATTTATGTAAAAATTTAATTTTTGATTTTGTTTGGTAACATAAAATTACTTTCTATAAACGAATAAAATTGGTCTAAAACTGATAAACAATAAGTCTCCGATCCTAGCTGTCTGGTCTGAAACCTGTCGGGTTATTGGACTGCCAGCGCCATAAGTCTTCACACATCTTTGCAAGATCAAGTTTTACCGCCCATCCAAGTTCCTTCTCAGCCAAAGAGGCATCAGCGTAACACGAAGCTATATCACCTTCACGACGACCGGCTATCTGGTAAGGCACACGTTTTCCAGAAGCAGATTCATAAGCTTTGGCCATGTCAATCACAGAAAAACCTTTCCCTGTTCCCAAGTTAAAAACCTTGCAGCCACAGTCCTTCTTGAGGTACTTCAAGGCAGCCACATGTCCCTGAGCCAGGTCCACTACATGGATGTAATCACGCACCTCTGTTTCATCAGGTGTATCATAGTTGTCTCCATACACTGTGAGCTCCTTAAGCCTTCCTACGGCCACCTGGGATACGTAGGGCATCAGGTTGTTGGGGATTCCTTGAGGGTCTTCCCCTAACTTGCCAGTCACGTGGGCCCCCACTGGATTGAAGTAGCGCAGCAGCACAACATTCCATTGCTTTTCTGCAGTGCAATTATCTTTGAGGATTTCCTCAATGAAGTACTTGGTCTTGCCATAGGGGTTGATGCAGCCCCCTACAGGGTGTTTCTCATCTATGGGCAGGTAACTGGGTGAGCCGTACACAGCGGCAGAACTGGAGAAGATCATGTTGTACACACTGAACTCCTTCATCACCTCAAGAAGACTGATTGTTCCGCCTATATTTGTCTTGTAATAGAGAAGAGGTTTGTAACAGGACTCCTCTACTGTCTTCAGGCAAGCAAAGTGCATCACACAGAGGATCTTGTGCTTTTTGAATAGATCCCTGAGGGCATCCTTGTCCAACATGTCCATACTGAATGTGGTCACCTGCTTGCCTGTGATTTCATTCACCCGCCTCATGCTCTCCATGCTTGCCTTTGGGAAGTTGTCCATGACAACCACATCATAACCAGCCTTTTATGAGTTCCACAACCGTGTGGGTACCAACATACCCGTATTCTCCACCATTATGTAACCGGACCGGGGGAAATCTGTGCCCTTATTATGATTAGCACAACACAACTCGCTTTCTGCGTTTACTCTTTTATTCATTTATAGTTCACATAATTTTCAGCAAATTCCATCTTCCTATATTGCATTCTTAAGCATTCCTTCTTAACTCTAGTAAATTCTTATCAGATCTTATTTAACAAATTCCATCCTCCTATTTCCAACTGTCTCTCTAACTTGTAACTGACTTTCTAACTTTTCTCTTACTGACCTCTACTTCCTTCCTTCATAAACTAACTTGTCACTCTTTTGAAACCCTCTCATCCCTAATACCAAGTCACACCCACACATCTCACTGACCAATAATATCTCTCATTCATCCATCGATCATACAGATTCTTAATGCCAAGTCACACCCACACATCTTACTGACCAATCATATCTATCTCTCATCCAACATACAGTACCTTACTTCCTTACTTCTACAAGACTGTAATTAATTAGCACCTAGTCTAGAATCTTTAGTCACAGTCATTATTTATAGCTAGAGCTGATAAGCATACAGTCAGCATACAGTCTGCATATTGAGTGTGAATTTAACATGAGAAGACTTCCAAGACTGTAACTAACACAATGTAATCAATATCAAGTTAAACATGTGGTTCCAAGTAACCTTCTACTGCAATTCAGTAGACAAAGAAATCATATTCAAACATATTCACAGAAATCAATTCAATATCTTTAAAACTGTAACTATTGTATTGTATGAATTTATAATGTACTCAATCAAAAATCAAATAATAAAATAATAATATTTGTAACTCTGTGACACAAACAGCATAAAACCAGAACAGCCTGCGAGTAACTCGCAGTCTGTACAGGTTTTATGCTGTTTGCTGCTCATCAGTATTTAAGGTTTGGAGATGATGCCTTAAACACCTGAATCTAGTATTCAACTTTCTAAGGGACTACACATGTGTGAAAATACGTATCTAAGTCGTCAAGGGTTAACCCTTTCATCATGCATGTGAAACTGTGTCTAAGCCAAATACAGCCAGTGTAGCTCTAGACAAGTTTGCACAATCACCATTTTTTCTTCCATGTCCATTCATAACAAAGTTCTTCAATGCAGTTCATGATCAGATCTTGAATCCTTTTTAGAGCTTGTTAAGCTATAGCCTACGCAATTTGCATTCTAGGTTTGTACTTTTGATATTGTCAGTAATTTAATAAAACTTTTGGATGTCTCAAGCCACATGCTTTTTTGTCTAGACTTCAAGATTGGCACTAGCAAAGGGATTATTATGATGCTTGCATAGTAATTGATATATTTGGGTAATCTCAAAAGTATATAATCAAGACCAGTAGGCCTTGATACTGATTGAATCAACCTTCTTAAAGCAATATTTGATGTTCTGTCAATTTTCATCAATCGTGTTTGTCTCCATGAATAGAGATAATTATGTTAGAAGGTATGGCACAATCAGTTTAAAGACAATATTTGAATGCACCCACTTTCAGAAGGCGGGGCATATACTAAAATGTGCCCTTTGTCCTTTATTTGAAATTAATAGGTTTAAACTAGTTTTAATAATTGTGTGTTTTTCATGAATCCAAGATGCCTCGTTTTCAAGTTTTATCACAAGCTGATGTTTTGTCTTTTTGGCAGACTTCAAACTTGTTACAAAGATCATTTCTTTAGGACTGAACATGAAGTGTTTCATATTTTCTTACTTTTCTGTATTGAGGTTTAAACAAAATGAAACAAGCGCTGTGTTTGTGAAACACTATGTCTCCATATATTTTACCTTTGACCTTGAAGGATGACCTTGACCTTCATCTTTCACCACTCAAAATGTGGAGCTCCATGAGATACACATGCATGCCAAATATCAAGTTGCTATCTTCAATGTTGCAAAAGTGTACATTAAATAAGTGATTTTGACCCATATATATGACCTTTGACCTTGAAGGATGACCTTGAAATTTACCTTTCACCACTCAAAATAAGCAGCTCCATGAGATACACATGCATGCCAAATATGAAGTTGCTATCTTCAATATTGCAAACGTTATGGCAAATGTTAAAGTTTGACGCAAACACACAAATAAACAAAAACAATATGTCCCCCACTATAGTGGTGGGGGACATAACAAAAAATTAAAATCAACAATTTATTGTTTTACATATTTGTCCAAATACATTTTTCTTTAGATTCACAAAAAGTATAAATGTATTTATGTTATCAAAACATAATATATACAATATAATATGTTTGCTCAACATACTTGATGCGCAGGCATTGCAAATAGATTGCAGCACAAGCAACGCAGAGGTATTCTCTTCTAGTAATTAAAATAAATATGGGTGTTTTTGTGTTTTCAGTAAATACAGATTGATTATGACTTTTGCAGAATTTTGCAAACAAAATAGTTTTCCTTACCAGAGAATTCTCCCAGTTATTGAAGATATAATCTTTACTAACAGCTATGATATATTACACAGCACATTAATCTTGATGTGTCATTTTTAGTCCTCCTCCAAAAAATAAAAAAAGAAGTTGTGTCAGAGAACATTCTTAGAGTGTTTGCTGTTGCATCAGTCATTGTGTTAGTCATGGAATGTGTCATGTTACATGTCATGGAACGTTTGCACCTTGATTGGTCATCATGGGACCAAATGTTTTTGTTAGCACAACAATGGTTCATTAAATATAATGCCTCACTGAGACTTGTTTTGCAATGGAATGTTTTCCTGTATATTGTTTGTATTCAGGACAGATATAGATGTTGCTAGAAGATTTCAGTTGAATATTCAATGGCGTCTTTATTTCATCAGCTAACAAAGTCTGTTACAATCCTTTGTTTAATCTGAGATCATGTTGAGAACACCTTTGACAATTGTATAGTGTTCTGATTTATATCTTTATTAAATGCTCTCATGTTTTTTAAATGGTTATTTTCACAGAACCAATCATCTTTTGTTTTATATATGTAACTTGTGTCCATTGGTTTGTATAAAGTAAGCAGCAGGCATACAAAATACTAATGACAGAACCATATATGAAGCATGTGAGGCAAAATGGGAGAATAGCGATTAATTTTTCGGCGTAAGCTGCATAAGCCAGCTTTTCACCTTAGCCTGACCTTTGTAAGTGTCCAATAAAATTCCAATAAAATTTCCCGCGGCTAGGTACGAATGAATACACTTCATTTATTCCATTGGCTGATTTGAGTATACCACCAGAACATTGGAAACATATCCGCGTCTTTGTAACACTGTTTTACTGTATGAAACAATTTTATCTCGAATGAAAAGGCTTAATAGATAGAACAGTTTTACACTCAATTCTCGACATCAATACAGTTTGTGCGTACACCTTTTATTTTCAGAGTATTACCAGCGCAAGAGCGTTTATACTTAAAAGGCTATGTTCTCATATTTAGTACTTACTTCCTTATTCCTGTCAACATGTTAACATGTAAAAGTATAAAGAGCAATGGAAGCGAGGCCTCACTTTAAAGCATTGCATTTCAACCCGCGAGGTATATCGGGTCAATTCGCGGACATTCAGAGTTTATATACAGGTCATCACCGGAGTTGGCGGCCAGTAAAATAATCGCTATATAATAAAGACGCTATCCGTGAACTAGGTGACCTGGAATTTTCTTTAGACCAGAAATATGTTAAATGAAGATATTCAGCAATATAATTATGGTATGTAAATAATAGATTCTTAATGTGTTTTCAACAATACAATGATAAATATTATTGTTGATAAATTTAACAATAATTATTCGTCCATATTGCCTAATGTACTAAAGTGATATTATGAGCATGTAACAGTTTATAGGTGTCTATCGCAACCGTTGATTATTTTTGATGTTTCTACTTCATATACACTTATATTAATTAATGCAGCATCATCATACTAAAACAATATACCAGAAAGAGAAAAATAATGCATTTGAATATCAACCGTACTTTCGTTTGACAACTGATCATGCGTTTACGAGTTGAACCTAAATTTAGTTTTAGTGCAGATTTGTTCATGCGACACAAAGACACGAAATTGTTTTACGGATCATTTCAGCTTACAGGACTGGGTGGGTCACGTAAGAATATCGAATATAAAATATATTTTATAAACAACTGGTAGCAAGGTGAGTTGCAGATAATTAATCAGTAACCACATTTTAACTAACTATTTTGACCTGTTAATTCTTTTCAGCTCAATTCAACAGTGCAAAATGCCCATAATATCACTTTAAGCATTAGCACGATGATAATTGATACTGTTAATAATCGAATCAAATAGCAATGCCCGACAAACCACTAAAACAGGTTTGTTCGAAGAACGCGCCTATAAATACGGATACTTCTCGTGTGGCCGGTTGACTCATATGTTTAAATTTCACTTCCATTCTTCTTTTGGTTTTCTGTTTTGTATCTATAGGTTTATGACCAGCAATATGTTATAATGTAAAATAAGCCGCGAAAACTCCCCGTAACATCCCGTACTGCGTGTGATGCAGCTAAGAACTGCACAGAAAAAGACATTCGCTATCCTTGATCTCATTCATTAAACTATTTACGCCGTATATCTTTTTTTAAAGATATTTCTTGTTTGAATTAAACTAGTGTGTCTAAATTCTGTAAAAAATACATCTATATAAGAAAACTGGTGCAAATAAGCATAATTGACAAATATAATTCCGTTTTTTCATTCACAATCTATAAATGGAAACTGTCTAGATTTTATGGCCATGTTTTCTGTAAATGGTTTCTTTAATCCAGACTTTGCTGTGATTCAGTTTCACTTAGAACGTTCAGAAGCCACAGGATCGTTCACAAAGTCTCTTTTATATTGTTGAGTTTTGGCTTTCATTTGTGCATAATAAAACAGTTTTATGATTCATGAAAGTAAAAAAGTAATTTTCAACTGGGGTTTTAATGTATTAGGTTTCTTTTACAATCAATAACAGTAATTACATGCTATACTGTTCAGGCTTTTTCCGCCCTATGCCACGGGTCCGAAATTCGGCCCCATTCCCAATGCAAATCTGGTTGTTTTTTTCCCAATTGAAAAAAAAATTCCCAATTCAAAAAAAAAAAAAAAAAAAAAATTTTTTTTTTTTTTTTTTTTTTTTTTACCCTTTAAATATATAAGATGACCTTATCTGGTGTAGAAAATAGAAAGTATTGCATAATTAAATTATCTGTTGCCTTGAATTTGTTTTAAGAACTGTAAAATATGTTAATGATTATTTAAGACTTTTTATCCTCAAAATCCGGCGCTTCCCGCGATTTTTTTCACCTCAAAAAGGCCAAGCCTTTTCCCCAAATTCAGATTAAAAAACCTGCACTAATCACACATGTTCATAATATTTTGTAAAATTTTAATAATAAGTTATCAAAATAGTCGTTATTTACCAGTTAACGGCTTCTTTGAAATATAAGAAACACTGTTTTAAATAATTTACATGCGATAATTTTTTCCAATTGAGCCAATTTTGCGATTAATTTTTTTCCCAAAATGGGGGTTTTCACGACGCCAAATTCCCAAAATTCCAGTGTGGCGTTTTCCCAAAATGGAGCGGAAAAAGCCTGCTGTTGTTGTTTATTGCTGTTGGGGAAAGTTCTCTGGTTGACTTGATGTTAAACTAGAGCTTTTGTAAGTGCTCTTTTGCAAATTTTTAATTCATTAAGTCTGCAAAAGCAATTTAGCACATTTGTTATTACTAAATTAAAAAGCAAAGCAAAAGTAAAACAGTGCATTTAATCTCATTTAAGTGTAGGAATCTTTTTTATAGTAATATCTGAGTTATTGTATGTAGATATTTATGACTATATATTAACCCTTTGCCACTTAGATACGTATATTGACGCTTTTGTAGTCTCATATAGAAAGCTAAATTTAATTAAATACCTTTCTTACCAAATTAAAGTTTTAAAGGCTTCATTTCCAACCCTTAGTAACTGATGAGCAGCAAACAGCATTAAACCTGAACAGACTCCGAGTTACTTGCAGCCTGTTCTGGTTTTATGCTGTTTGCAAAAGCCATTTTCACTTTGCTTCTAAGTGGGAAAGGGTTAATGAAGATATTCTTGAAGTACATTACTGATTTTTTTTTGTAATTTGTGTAATTATGTTATTTTAGCCACACAAATGGATGCCTATCTTAAGCTCAACTGTGAGAAACTTGCAAAGGATGAGCTTTTGGGAACCCATCATGGGTTGTGAGTAAACTTTTAATTAAAGTGACATCTTGTAAAATTTCTGCTTGGCGGATTTTTACAAAATTTACTGGAATGATCCTTGACTTACCCTCTATTACAAATCTTCTGTTCTTCCGCGTATATATTGGACACATGAGATAAAAATATTTTATGTAAAATATACAGTAACATCATTTACAAAAATGGATTTCATTGATAGGTAATGGCAATGAAATGTTAGATGAAATGTCTTACATTTCATGCAAAGATTATGAAAATGAAAACATTCCTTCATTGATTGCATTGATAAAAAATGGCAATGACATTTTCACTACATCACATTCGAAGTCAATTCTCATCTTTGCGTGTGGTCATGTTTGGGACATGGGTCATTAACCAGCTTCCTCCAGGCGTTTCGGTTCTAGGAGCGTATCTCTGGCTGTCCGACAATCTTGAGGCAGGAGTTGATGAAGATGTGGATTTTCTTTTGGTGGTTACCGTTGTTCTCCAGGTCTCTACTCCATGGAATATTGGCTTTACTATGCTTATTGAAGAGCCTGATCTTGGTGGTGATGCTTTTCGCATAAGATCCTCCGATGTTCTTCAGCTGATGGAAGGCTGCTCATACTTTACTGATGTGGGCTCTGACATCTGCATCCGTTCCTCTAGTGTTGTCCAGTATGCTGTTGAGATAGATGAAGCTGTCCATCTTCTCCAGCCCTTTGCCTTGGACAGTGATGTGTGTGCCATTGGATGCCTTGGACAGTGATGTGTGTGCCATTGGATGCGCTTTGCCTTGGACAGTGATGTGTGTGCCATTGGATGCCTTGGACAGTGATGTGTGTGCCATTGGATGTGTTGATATTGAACACTATGCTCTTCCCACTGTTTCTGGTGACGCCCAGCTTACCTGAGTTGTCTGTTGGATTTTCCCTGCATCTGTTGTTAGGTGTAAAAGAGAAAATTTTCATCATCAGCAAGTCCAGGTGTCCAAATGTTTCCAGACTGTCCACTTGATTCCATTTAATGACTATGAAATGTTACCGCATTGAATTTGATAGGTAATGCTCACCAATCTTTATATAAATAAAAACATGGATCAAGAGGTTATTAACCTGAATGCTGGCAGATATTGTTATTGAAGGTAAATTTTAAGTTGAAAATGTCAGGAAATTGCACCTAAGAGTAATCCCTTGAAAAGTGCCCTCCTCTCGATTGAAGACTTCACTGCAGTTTGCTTGCCTACCCAAAGGTGCGAAACATCTGGCATGGGTCTTAAAACAATTCCAGGTCTAGTGGCTACTGTTGAATTGAATTTTATATTACAATACATTGAGAGATTGCTTTAATTACAATATGATATAAAAACCTTGAAATATTTTCAGTGGATTAAAAGTCATCTTGTAGAATTTCATACTTTGCATTAAAATGTTATTAACCCTTGCAATATGTTCAGTGGATTTAAGGTAATCAATCACAACAATGTGATGGCGTACTGAATGTTGTGTCTTCTTAGTGATCAGGAGGTCTGAGGTTTCATGCCAACTCTGGGAGCATTCTCAAGATCTTCTCTTGAGACACCAATTTTAGTGTCTGCCCAGGAAATGCACTTGAAAGTATCTCCAATAAGCCATAGGCTTTTGATGTAATTTGAGTTAAAATATCCTTTGACTATTACAACTTAACTATTTCTCCTGAAATAAACATAATGACCTCCCCTGCGAAATGTTGTTCTGCAGTTCACGAATAATTCGTGAACAGTTCATGAACTGTTCATGAACTGAGTTCATGAATTGTTCACGAATAGTTCATGAACAGAAAATGAGCCACGTCTGTGAAAAGTTCTTGAAATTTTAGTTCATGAACTGTTCATGAACACTAATGGCATGAAGTGTTCATGAAATATTCTTGAAACCTAATGGCATGAAGTGTTCATGAACTATTCTTGAACCCTTATGGCATGAAGTGTTCATGAACTATTCTTGAGCCCGTGTGGCATGAAGTGTTCATGAACTATTCTTGAACCATTATGGCATGAAATGTTCATGAACTATTCATGAACATCAATGGCATGAAGTGTTCTTGAACAGTTCATGAACAACACAATTCTTGAAAAATTCTTCAGGGTTTTGCTGTTCACGAACAGTTCATGAACATTTTCCTTCTATTTTTCAATGGCTCATTTTCTGTTCACGAACTGTAAGTGAATAGTTCATGAACCATAGTTCTTCAAGAGTTCATGAACTGAGGTGGCATGAAGTGTTCATGAACTATTCATGAACAAGAATTTGTCAATTTATGCAAAGGTTATCATAAGTGTTACTAAAGCTCAACAAACAGGTCAGGGTTAGAAGAAACAAGTCTTGTATTAGCACTTAACATATTGATAGCAACATATAACAATAATTTAAATATAACACTAATAACTGAGATACATAGAGAATACTAGGATAGCGTTGAATACAGAGAAGTTTATGTTGCGAGGCTTAGAACGCCGGAAGCGCGAGCCTTGGCGAGCGCTTTCGGTGTTCGAGCCGAGAAACATAAACTTCTCTGTATTCAACGCTAATCCTAGTATTCCATTTATCCCATTTGATTTTTCAACGTGACATTTAACATAAATAGATCTAATAACCTTAACAATAATTTTAATTCAGTCATAAAAGCGCTTAAAATCTAACAAATGTAACCATGCGTAGTGATATACATGTATTTGTTATGGTACGCAAAATAGTCTTTAAAAAATTCACACACAAACTGTAAAACAAGTAAAAATATCATCATTTGCCTACATTCAATTTTACGCAGTATGCGAATTTTAATACATTACGACCGCGAAAAGATGATTGATTTTACTTTACTATAATTCATTTTATTTTCGAAAGAAAATGATCAAAATCCAATATGGCGGCGATTGCTCCTGACAAAATGCTGTCGATGTCAACATACATGTACACCATCGACGACCTAGTTCTGGCTACCATAACTTTAAATGTCGCTTTTTATGATTTTTGACTGGCGCGACTTTGTACAGCTCTGTCAATACTAAATAAACTGTACGCTGAAGTTTCTTTAGCTATCGACGACCTTGACAATTTTGACGAGTAAACAGACCATTCCAGCGACTGACACTTTATTTGACAAAATATACAGGGCAATACGTTTTCCGACTTCGGACGACGAATTTAAGGACGCGCAGAACGTGTTTTTTATATAATGTTATGGGTATGCCGTGTGTGATCCGATGCATCAATGGCGCCCATGTTAAAATCATTTCCCTGACAACAGGGAACGACACAAGTACAAACAAAAATCAAAACACGTAAGAACTAGTATCTTACCTTTAATTATCCTTTAAAATCCATCTATTATCCATTTAACTCAATAATTGACGATTTTGCATCTAGGGTCTTTAATAATTATTTTAGCATACTTTTATAAAGACCCTTATGCCATTCTATCACTTTATAAATTCAAATGAGTTTATGAACGCGATAAACTTTCTTCTTCGTCACACGCTACGTCATGTACTCTACATTACTGCTGTTCAAATGAACCGGAGCAGTTTATCTAATAATAGCCGTTGGTAAACTCGGTTGCATTTGCAGATTTCTGCATACAAACATAATTATGTTTAAACTTGCACAATGTTTTATTTATCTATGGTAAATGCCCTTATTGTACGAAAAAATAATTTAATATATAAATACACAAAGAATGGAAAACATTCCAGTACACAACAGATAAATGAGTAGAAAATACCCGTGTACAAAATGCATACATGCCATAATTTTTCAGACCAATGCCGGGACATTGAGTTAAATTGTCCGGGACTTTTGACGATTTTCCGGGACATGTATAAAATGTAGCGATATTTATAGACAGGGATCATATTTTTTTCGGTTTTGTCGGTCCTAGACCGATTGGGGTCATGAAAGACCGATTGAAAATCCCAAACAGTCGGTCCGAATCTGTTTGCTTAAATTCCCATAAAATCGATTGCAAGTTACACAATATACACGTCAACGCACACCCTAATGACAGTCTTATCTCGATTAGGTGTGATAAACTGATAAATCAATCGCTGCAGTCCAGTCTCTAAACCGGTCTGGACCGGTTTATTGCACGTCCGACCAAGAATAACAAACTTGTGAATAGGGGATTAAAGACGCGTCCGAAATTAATGAGGGTGTTTGAAAATTTCTCAAACTGTAAAAACCGCAAAACAATTAAAGAGACTTAAGGCCTGTGATGTACATATCGATCGATTATCGGTATCATTGTGCGTCTATTGATAGTTATTGGTATAGAGGCTAAGGTGACAGCGCGCACTGGTATATAATCGGTCTTTGATGTTAATTGACGTGAATGTGAAACAAAACAATTTGTTACGATTGTAATTGCATTAAAAAGAAATGTTTGTAGCTCATATGCGCGAATAAGTAATCTATTTGTTTACTGATGTGTATGTTTATCACACCAAGATATTACTTATAGACCATAAAACTTAGATTTATCGTCATTTTCATTGTAAAATGGCACAACGCAAGATTGTTGCGTGGTTACAAACTCAATTGAAACCGAATGAAAACCGGAGTAGCGAACCGGTGTTACGTGCATATTCAGTGACTGGGAGTAGCGACCCAAGTTCACATGAGAACCGGTCTGGCAAACCGGATTCTCAAACAGACTGTCGGCTTGAGCAACCGATTAGTCTGCAACTAAGAAATGAAAGTTGCATAAACGAGACTAGAATTGTCGATTCGAATTCCGAAATTATCTCTAGCGGGTGTGGCAATGGTACAGATTCGGCTGTTGTAAGTGCCAACCCATTATCAAAGCGCAAGCGGGACAAGTCCCCTGCGCATGGTTCCAAAAAGGCAAGGCATGACAGTAGTAGTGAAAGTAAAAATTTCACATCTAGTTGGCTGGGCAAATTTAGTTGGCTACAGTATGACAATGGAGCCATGTTGTGCACTTTGTGCGTCAAACACAACAACCTGTCCAAATTTACGTCAGGTTCTACCAACTTTCGCAAATCTACATTGAAAGACCACGAGAATAGTAGTGGTCACAAAACGTCCATGCAAATGGAATCAGACATGTTAGCACAAAGGATGTCGTCTGTTGACAAAAGTATGAGCAAAAATGCTGACAACATAAGACTGGCGGTCTGTAGATTGATTCGCACAGCGTTTACAGTTGCTAAGTCAAACATGCCTATCGAAAAGTATCCAATACTTTGCGAGTTACAAGTCAGCAACGACACGCCTCTTACAAGATCTTTGTACCATGATGCAAATGCTTGCGTGGAGTTCATACAGATAATATCAAACCACATAGACGACACCTTGTTACAAAAAGTGAAAAGTAGCCCTGCTCTCGGTATCATGATTGACGAGAGCACAGACATTGGTTTGGAGAAACACTTGATTGTGTATGTGAACTATTTGCACGATGGTGACATGCACACTAGTTTCCTTACGTTGATAAAACTCAGTGCTGCAGATTCTGGCGTGGTATACAACTCGCTTGTGGGTGTTCTCAAGGCCCGTGGCATAAACCTAGAACGTGTGTATGGGTTTAGCTCTGACGGGGCCGCAGTCATGACCGGAAAACAAAATGGTGTGTCTGTTCGCTTGAAATCGGACAACCCATTCATGCTTGACATGCATTGTGCTGCCCACAGACTGGCATTGAGTAGCCTTGATGCAGCAAAGTCTGTGAAAGAAGTCGCATATTACGAAGGCCTGCTTCATTCACTTTACTCGTTTTTTTGTCGATCGAGTAAAAGACTTGAGCATTTGAAAGTTTGGCAAGATGTTCTTGAAGACCCACAAGTCAAACCTACAGCTGTGCACCAAGTTCGCTGGTTAAGTTTTGCTAACAGTGTAACGAATGTGAGAAAAACACTGCACTCGCTTTTGAAGTCAATGGAAAGCGATTCCGATGATGATGTCATGGCATTGTCATTGTTTCAAGTTTGCAGAACATACAAGTTTCTGTTTCTGACACACTTCTTTTCTGACATCATGTCGGAACTTGCTTTGGTTTCAAAGGCATTGCAATTAGAGAAGCTTTCATACAGTCAACTTACTGGTACTATCCGAACTGCATGTTGTTCCATTGAACAGCAGTATTTGGTTGAGAAACCTTCCTATGGACCAAACCTGCGTGAATTTTTGACAACATACGAGACACAAGAGACGTTTCATGGGGTGTTAATAAAACGAACCCACAAAGACACACGACTGCCTGTTGCGGTATCGGAGTTTGCAGAAATACTGTTGAACAGCATTCAGGAGCGTTTCCCAAAAATTGAAATATGGGAAGCAATGATGCTGTTCAACCCGGCCGACTTTCCAAGTTCCACTAAAGACCAGGCCGATTATGGCAATAAGCAAATCTCAGTGCTTTTGAAGCATTTCGGAAAAGAGATCGGTGGCAAATCGCCGCCCGTTTGTGAAGAGGGAGCCCTCCGAGAATTTTCTCTGTTAAAAAATTACATGTTCGACCTCAAAGTGTCATCATTCGAGGGGCTTGCTGACAAAATTCTGTCTCAAGAAGAGATGTGGGCAAAGTTCCCAAACATGACGGGGCTTCTTGCCATCTGCAGGGTGCTCCCTGTCAGTACAGTAGACTGTGAACGTGGGTTTTCAGCTCAAAACCTCATAAAAACTCGTCTAAGATGCAGAATGGGTTTGGAAAATCTTGACAATTTAATGCGCGTTGCCATCAATGGCCCTGACTTGTCTGCATTCGAGCCCGAGGTTATTTACCAGAAGTGGCGTTCAGTGAAGAATCGGCAAATATTTTGCAACAACAAGAAGCTTGATAAGTTAATAAACATGTAATCCCATATTGTTCATCGTGTTGAAGATGTGCAGACAATGACAGGATTGTGTACATTTGCTATTCATTATTTGTTCACGCTTTTTGTGCTTTTGGTGCTTTTTGCGTTTTTTAAACGTTTTGTGCTTTTGTATTGCATGTCAACATTATCTTGCTGAGTTTTATTGTTTAAATATTTTGTATTGCCTGTTGCTTGTGCTGAAATGCATATATGTACTTGCAACCTTTCATTGTGAGGAAGCTGCTGACCAGTTCACTCCGAAATTGATTCGATCTGATACTTAAATAATTCGTTTTTACCCACTTTCTTAGCGGTACCACATTTTGTTTTCGTTTCTTCTTAGTTTTATGCTCGCAAATTTTATGGCAGTTTTTTGGATCTACGTATAGATGCAGGTCAGAGGCTTCATGCACAACATTTTTAAATTATATAAAAACTAGTAGAAATAAATCTTATCTTTATCTTATCTCATTATTAATGACATTCATGTATGATTGTACTATATCCTGTTGCCTAGTCCTAAATATTGATTTGTATTTATGTATTAAGCACACGATTACTATTGCGTTGTTTCGTTATGTTTTATAAATGTATTGTTATCACTTTGAACGGTAATAAATTTGATAATATCAGAGATAAAAGTAAAAAAACGATTATTTGGTTTTGTTGTTGTCAGTAGCCAACATCCGCACAGACGTGTTTATTTCCAAGCATATTTGTAAGCTATTATCAAATCGACAACGATTTAAAACATCGTTTACGACTTACGCACCTTTATAATAGTTGACAACGATGAATAAAATGTCTGTTGAAAACGACACACGAAAAAACAATGATATAGCAAATGATAAAAACAATTGAGAAAACTCGTATGTTCCGTTTAAAACAAATGCCAAATGGAATTTAACTTGTACGTTTATTACGCGTATTAAGTGCATGGCAAAAGCAATGGTATATATAATAACGTATTTTTCATGATTTCGGATGTAAACTTTTCGGATACTTTTCCCCCTATTTTAATCCGGACCGATTGGGGTTGCGGGAAAATATGATCCCTGTTTATAGACATATGCATTTTTGGTACGTTTTTTGTGTGTTTCACATCGTTAATTGCAAAAGTTCGAAAGCTTATCCGAAATACACTTGATCTATTAACGTCAAATTAAACATTACTACTTCCGTTACTAGATACAAGATACGTGTTTTCAGTGTAAGCGTTCTAAACATAGATGGTGACGTCACTGCGTTATTGTTATTTAGACCGGTGTGTAACGCGTAGTTGTTGATACGCCTTTATACATTTATAACATTTATGTAATAAAAAATACAACAATACAGTACCGTTAGATCGTCAACTCAAATCAATTCACAATACATACAACCAATCACAATAAAACAAATACAACAAAACAGTACCGGTAGATCGTCAACTTAAAATCCGGACAGTCACACATTGGACTTCAGATGTGTGATCAACTACCATTTGCCCTTACGCAGCGGGAAATAATGACGTAGTAGATTAAAGTCAATTAACAACCACATTAAACAATGCCGCCTGTTCGGTTTGACCGCGAACGTGAGACAATCGATGTAGGTAACAGGACCCCTGTTAATTGATCGATTTTGACACGTAGCGTAGTCTGCCTATTCGGGTAGGCATTGTCATGGAGACGCTGCAGATATACACAGATTCGAGGTGCAGTTAAGCCTAAGATAAGGTACATGTATATTTGGATTTTGTGAATTCCGGGACATTTGACAGACTTCCGGGACAGCGGGACAAGTTCTTCATTTCCGGGACTGTCCCGGACAATCCGGGACGTATGGCATGTATGCAAAATGGGACGTTCCCAATTCCAGTGTGGTGCTATTTTTACCATCTTATACTTAACACAGCTCTATGCCTAACGTGAATTAAATAGGAAAGCAAACATAGCAGATTATTCATGAACTGTGCGATATGTGTATGGCTTGTTGTACATTCTTAATATTTAAGTTAAATGTCAAAAGTAGATCTATATGCTTTGGTTATAAACAATGCACATTACACGAAATTAGTCAAATGTGATCAATTGACAATTCAGATATGTCGACATACAGTACATGTAGAAAACATGTGAAATAAGTCGCGTTTATAATAAATCGTCAAAAAATGGGGAAAATGACGCAATAAGTATGTCATTTTATGACGCCATCAATCAACTGATTCATTAAACGGATGACGAAAGAGTATAGCATATGACTAGATTTAAAGGTTGAAGGTCGTATAATTTTGAAGCTTAAGTTTTGTCGACTTTGTTTCTTATGAAAAATCATTCAGTGGTAAAGTAAATATAAATAAAAAAATTAACAAAACAAAAATCGTGTAATTTGTTATTTTATTTCAACATTTCTTTTGGTGAATTTGTCATATATATTTTTTTCTGCAAAATATGCACATTTTCTTCTAATGGGTGTCCTTAAAATTCGATAAATGAACCAAACAATATCGACCTAATTTTAGCGCATATCGCATGACGTCATTTAAAAAGTAGTCCGTGCACGCGACAGGTATATTCCACAGTGTTGAATACAAGCAAGTATATTCCACAACGTGTTATACCGTCAATGTCGCGGTGAAAATGGGATAAAAGTGGTTTGATAATACTCTTTAAATTTCATAATACAACTTTGCACTATATGTTCATGAATAATTCATGTATTGAAAAGATTATGAATAGTCTCATTTTCAGTTCAAGAATCATTTACTAATCAATGGTTTCCCTGAAATGGTTACACTTACAGTGCCAAAGAACTTGAAATGGAACCAATGGCTGATCAGTTCAGCCGGTAATTTATTAAAGACTTACATTTTCAAATATAACATAAACCATGTGCCTTCCGTTTCAACTTCCTGTGCACACAATATTCTTTCTTTGTAAAAACAGCAATGCAATGTACATTGAGTTCTTGATATCATCTTAAACTGTTCTTGAAATAAGATGTCCTTAAAACGTTCTTAAACTTGTCTTTTAAGTCTTCCAAGAACAATGACAGGTCCTTTTAAGAACATATTGGATTTTTAAAAAGTCCATCATATGTTCAAAAACATTGCGTAGACCTGTTTAAGAACATCAGAAGGAAACATGTTGTTCAAAAAAGTTCTTAAAGTGTTCAAGAATAGTTTAAGAATAATTCAAGAACAGGAAAGGTCCTTAAAAAGTTATTGAAGTGTTCCTGAAGGCAGTTCTTGAACAGTTCTTGTACAAATGTTCTTAAAATTCTCTAGAACAGGTCAAGAACTCTAACTTACAGTGGTGAAAGTACTATGCATATTCATACTAACTTCACAGGTTTCACAAATCTACAAGATTTGTATGCTAGACATTTCAATATTACTTTCAAAAATATGTATGAAACATCTAGCACAAAGGAATTCATGAATTATTCATGATGGATCCTTAAAGTCTGTCTCAGAAAAGTCATAAGAATTGTGCATGAAATGTTCATCACTAAGTATTTATGGTTAGATGAAGAACTGTTCATGAACTTTGAAATGTTCAACAATAATTCATAAACAGTTCATGAACATGTCTTAAGAACAGATCATGTCCAAAAGTTCATAACTAAGCTCAGGAACTTTTTCAGAACCGTTCATGAACAGTTCTTGATTGGCTTGAAGTGTTCATGAAATCATGAACAACATTTCGCCGGGGGGGGGGGGGTGGGGGGTTGAACAACAGTAAATGTCAGTAGGAAAAAAATGTAAAACAACAAGTGTGACCTTCAAATAACAATGGCTGCAGAATCTGGTTGTCATCAATCATGAAGCTCAACTTCAATCTAGCTTATTGTCACAAACCCACCAATTTATTTTGCTTTGACACATTTATTTGTAAGTTACTGAAATTATATTACTGACTATATGATTTTAAATTAGTTTGGAATTGTGTTTGTTTTATGTTTGCATTTTCTTTTATCTACTAAGCATTGTGATTTAATTTCTTAGCACACATGCTATTTTTATGTAAATCTACAGCAACAGGTAAGGGCCTAGCTGAAGGAACTTCAGCGTACAGTTTATATAGTATTGAAAGACCTGTACGCTGAAGCGAACCCCATATCGAAAGTAAACCAGAGTCGTAACATATTTATGTCACGCTATAAATCAAAGACAGTTCATTTTCTTGGATACATTTCTACATATATTGGTGAATGAATATCAATTATTGCATCGGGGCATATTTTAAGGTTCAAATGTTTAAAATGCAGCTTACAATAGATGAAAATAACTATCATCAGCCTGAAATTCACAATTTTGATGCCATTGTCGCTTTGTCACGTGACGAGTTTTCATTTGGATTCTTTCGGATCGACTTTGACATTTTTTGCTGAAATTGTAAACATTACTTTCGTTTTCTGAAATCTATTATTTGTGATTAACAACTTACGTCTGGTGGATTAAAAGACTGATTTCAAAGTGAATCAGGTAATTTTAAATAATTATACTTTGAGTTTGTATGTTTACTACAATTTGTTTACAAAACAAGCAAGAATAATTTAAAATACCAGGAAATGTCATTCTGAATTTGAAAACACTTGAGGACATGGTATGTTACTAAAAATAGAAATAATGTCATATTACCGTGAAATCTCGGGAGATTGGCATTTCAATAATGTCTGTCGCATCGTTGTTTTTCTTGACATGTTAGAGCAGAAAAGACAAATTTTAAATGTTTAAGATAGTATTTTGTGAAAGAATATATCAATTAAATGTGAAAAATGTCAAATTTCCAATCAAGTGGTTGATTTGGGCCAATGACTGCATTTAAAAACTGTTTTGGACCAGTCTTTGTTAACTGTCAACTTTTCAAGAATTTCTGGTTGACTTTCCTAATACGGTTGGTCCATAACTTTAATGTCGCGCCAGTCAAAAATCATAAAAAGCGACATTTAAAGTTATGGTAGCCAGAACAAGGTAGGGCCATGCTATCCACACGTTCTGCTATATTCTTTTTAATAACTATATATGTTTTTGCTTTTTTTTCTTTATTTATGATTTTACTTGGTATAACATTCCTACAAACAAAACACAATGAAAATATTTATTTATAACATGATACCCCGGAAACAAAACAAATATTAAATATCCTTATTGTCCCGTACCGGTGAAACCAGAGGGGACTTATGGTTTGTGCTCTGTCTGTCTGTCAGTCTGTCTGTCAGTCCGTCACACTTTTCTGGATCCTGCGATTACTTTAAAAGCCCTTCATATTTTTTCATGAAACTTTATGATGATGCACATCATTTCATTTTGTTCCTATGTCAAGAATTATGGTTGCTATGGCAACAAATATATAAAATAAAATAAAAATACTGACAATGGTGGAGTTTCACCTGTAGGGGACCATATTGATTGGCAATCTCTTGTTTTATTTACTTCTGTTGTATAGTGTCTCAAATCTTTTATTCTTTAAATCTATCAGCAATTATTGAAACCTCATTGCTCTTTTAAGGCAAATCACATTTATAAATTAATTTACTGATATCTAGCCTGCATGATAAAGAAGCTGTTCTCATAAGATAGATTTCTGTATTCTACTCCTTAGTTATGTTGCTTTATGCCAACAATTTGGAAAGCAAATTTGTGTTTTTAATGACTTATTTATGTGTACAATTATGTTTTCTTGTTTCAGTAGTATCAAATGTGGTCAATAAACCTAATTCTGTCATTGATAAAGTAGATTCTGTAATTTATACCAGCCTTAGCTTATCTCAAACATTACCAATTTTCTTTCCCCAAATTACCAAGCATGAAAAATGTTGAGTATCTACATTCAAGATAAGAATTAAATGGGTAAAACATTCCACCATTCTTGCTCTTTATTCTTATGGCTTTATAAAAATGGACTTGCAAATAAAAAGTTCTTGGCAGAAAATGTACATTTCTTATGTTTTGTTCCCAGGCGAAATGAAGGCCATATGACCATGGTATACCATGGTTTATCATGGCTAAACCATGGGGGACCATGATCATATGACCATGGTATGACCATGTTTTACCATGGCAGACCACGTTTTATTAAATGGCACCACAGTCTTTGGCCATGGTCATTATGACCATGGTTGAAATGGTAAAATACCATGGTTGACCATGGTATAATACCATGGTTGACCTTGGCCGAATACTATGGTCATGATGACCATGGATAAAGACCGTGGTGCCATTTAACAAAACGTGGATTCCATGGTCATATGACCATGGTCTACCATGGTAGACCATAGTCATATGGCCTTCCTTTTGTAAAACGGCACCACATTCTTAAGTGGTGATGTTTTGGATGGAAAAAGGCTGATGATAACTGCTGGAATTTCTTAAGGAATTTCCTGGAGAATTCCAGGAAAAAGATCAGGCTTTATAGTTCTTTTTTTACCAAAACTAGAAATAAAAGGCAGTTTTACTTTAAAAATTAACTTTTTGGCATTGCACACTTGTGTGGAGGTATGTGTCCAGGGCCATTGAATTACTGAAAGAACTTAAAGATAAAATTCAACATTGTAATAAAATCATTAGAATTGCTGACAAATTGGCATGTTGGTGAACAGTTAATGATGATGAAATGATTGGTTATGCTTCTGATTCTGTTGATGACAAAAACATTCATAAAGCAGAGGAAAGAGTGGTACAATGTAGCAAAATTGGGAAACATAAGTTGAAATGGAACCAATGGCTGATCAGTTTAGCCGGTATTTTATTAAAGACTTACATTTCCTAATATAACATAAACCATGTGCCTTCATTATCCCCAGGCTTTTTGAAAAGCGTGGGGATATTGTGGTTATCTCCACCGTCTGTCTGTCTGTCCGTCCATCCTGGCCACTATCTCCTCCTACACTATAAGCACTAGAACCTTGAAACTTACACACATGGTAGCTATGAGCATATGTGGGACCCTGCATTTTTTGGAATTTTGATCTGATCCCTGGGTCAAAAGTTATGGGGATTGGGGTGGGGCCGGGTCAGAGATTTTTACTCATTTTTTTAGGTTATTTTACTATAATTTCTTCATTTCTACACCGATTGTCTTCAAATTGATACTGAACCTCTCTTATGACAATACGGTCAATCTTAACTATGCATGGCCCCATTACCAACCCTGGGGCGCCCTGCCCACATAGGCCACGCCCACCCAAAATTGCATTTTACTATAATTTTTTCATTTCTATTCCGATTCACTTCAAATTGATACTGAACTTCTCTAATGACAATATGGTCAATCTCAGCTACACATGTCCCCATTACCAACCCTGGGGCACCCCACCCACATAGGCCACGCCCACCTAAAATTGCCTTTTACTATATTTTCTTCATTTCTACACCGATTCACTTCAAATTGATACTGAACCTCTCTTATGACAATACAGTCAATCCCAACTATGCATTGCCCCATTACCAACCCTGGGGCCCCCGCCCACATAGGCCACACCCACCCAAAATTGCCTTTTACTATAATTTCTTCATTTCTACACCCATTTACTTCAAATTAATACTGAACCTCTCTTATGACAATACGGTCAATCTCAACTATGTATGGCCCCATTACCAACCCTGGGGCGCCCCGTCCACAAAGGCCACGCCCACCAAAAATTGCCTTATACTATAATTTCTTCATAACTACATCTATTCACTAATAATTGATACTGAACTTCTCTTATGACAATACGGTCAGTCTCAACTATGCATGGCCCCATTACCAACCCTGGGGCGCCCCTGGGTCAAACATGCGGCGTCGGGAGACGCGTCCGCCTCTGCCGTGCCATTTCTAGTTCAGCATGCTTCTTTTTTAACTTCCTGTGCACACAATATTCTTCCTTTGTAAAAACAGCCATGCAACCAAGGCAAAGTGATGACCATGGTAGACCATGGTCACCATGGTTTTTGATAGTTGACCATGGTATTTGAATGTTGTTTACATAAAATATGCAATAATATTAATTGTTTTTGGAAGAATTAAAAGCACAGTTTAAAAAAGTTTGAAGGCCATCTTATTTTAAGAACAGTTTCAGATGATATCAAGAACACAAACATTTACAAAAATTAACATTATTGCATATTTTATGCAAATGAACATTAAACATCATGGGAACACTATAATGAAAATGAAAGTAAATTTGCAGATCATGGTCCATGTTTTAATTTACCATGGCCAACTATGGTCTGTCTTTTGTCACCATTGCCGACCATGGTCCATGTTTTTTGTGACCATGTCCAACCATGGTCAGTCTTTTGTCACCATTGCCGACCATGGTTAACCATGGTCACCATTACCGGTCATGGTCCATGTTTTTTGTGACCATGGCAAACCATGTTCCTGATCATGTTCCACCACGGTTTTTGATGGCTGACAATCAATTACCATGGTCATCCATCAAAAACCATGATGACCATGGTCTAACATGGTCATCGTTTCGCCTGGGTTACTCGGTGCAATACAAAAATCAGAAAGAAATTAATACAACTTTAGAGTATGATTAGCAAAACTCATTTGATGCATGCAATAGGTGCTGCAGAGTTTTTCTAACAAGCTTGTTTGCTTGAAAGCTTGCAAATTAATAGACAACTTAAATGCTGGCAAATTAATAAAGACTACTTAGATGCATGCAAATTGATCAGAACTACCCACAATAAATCTTTTCAGAATCAAATTTAATATATTTAATTATGTTTTCTTGATTTTACAGGACTCTGTTAATTTATATACATTATGTTAGTATAAAAATGTATAGTATATATTCATGTTGACTCGATGGAAGAAAATATCTTGATTTTTTATCCCCTGTCGAAGGCGGAAGGGTATAGAAATGGGCTGTCCTTCCATCCTGGCATACGTGAGTCCATCCGTCCGTCTGTCTGCCACACAAAATATATTTAGCAGGGGATATCATCAATGCAACAAATTTGCTTGTTTATTTATGAATTTCTACTGACTGCTCAATAATTCCATAAATAATACATCATATGCTGCACATTTGATTTTTAATTCATCATCTGAGCTTGTCACAGTTGCTTTATGCACCTTTTAACACATTTGAACACAGCAGCTGTTTAACCAGTTTCAATACAGAAGTAATTAAAACAATTTTTACATATGGGCCGTGTTCTGTGAAAAGGGGGTTTAATGAATGTGCGTAAAGTGTTGTCCCAGATTAGCCTGTGCAGCCTACACAGGCTAATGAGGGACGACACTTTCCGCCTAAACTGGATTTTTGCTAAGATGAGACTTTCTTTAAACAAAAAATATTATAAAAGCAGAAAGTGTCATCCCTGATTTGCTTGTGCAGACTGCACAGGCTAATCTTTGACGACACTTAACTCACATGCATTAAATCCCCTTTTCACAGAGCATGGCCCATAATAATATGAGACAAATTAGAGAGAATAATTATTAAACCATTATGAAATAATCCCTGGACATATTAGTGGTAGTAGTAGATAATAAATTGTAACATAATACAATCAATACATGTATACAATAACATCACTTAAATACTTTAACACAATTGTTTGTCTTAATCATGTTAGTTTCAAATTTCTTACAACAGGACCTCATATGAGGGACTGTGTTCTCTATATTATTTGTCCCCTACCGGTTTCACCAGAAGAGACTTCTGGTTTTCGCTCTGTGTGTCTGTGAGTCCGTCAAAAATTCTGGTTGCTATGGCAACAAATATTTTGATTTTTTTTTTTTAATTCTGACAATGGTGGAGCCAGTAGGTAACGTATATTGCTTGGCAATAGTCTTGTTTATTTATAGGATAGGATGGAGTTAAGTCCCCATAAACATATTGCAACATAATGTTTATGTTGATAGAAAACACACATTTATTATTTTGTCAAAGGCATTGTTTGCATTTTCTTGTTGTATTGTGTATCTTGTTTTTTAAGATACTAAAGGAATACCACTGGTAATAATAATCTATTATTTATATGGATAATATTATTAACGAGTTGCCTGTACGAAAATGCAGAAATGTGTAATTTTGATGTCCTAGCCATAACATATTTTGTAAGGGTGAGAACAGATTTCCGAAGGGGAGTTATGGGAGTTAAAATTTGCTGTAACTTTTTTAACAGCATTTTGGGCTCGTTTTACACCTGTTCCTCTTGGCATAATAATAATAAAGTCTCTGTTGTGGCAGTATAATTACACTCATTGATTAGAGGCTTAGATGTAATTCCAAAATATTGTGCATGATTGCATATTGTTCATAACTGTCATAATTAATTATATCTAGAATGCTAATTAAACCCATTCAGATAAGCTAGTCTCACTCACATACCTCTTTAAATGTAGGAAAAAGAATTGGTTAGCTTCGTAAAAAGTGACAGTAACTGTATCAAGTGGATAACGTTAACTTTTTATTTCATAAGGAACACTAGGTGATACAGATTAATTGCCCATGAAACGACAGTGAGAGAAGTACTTTGTAAGCAATATATCTTGTACTTCCTTGCACGAATGCAATCATTATGCTGCACTAGATGCAGCAATTTTTTGTTGCAGATTTATATTTATTAACTGTTGCAGAAATTGTATTTTGTATGGAATGGATATTTTGTGCCAAGAGCAACAATCAAATCTGCTGTCATAATATCTGCATACAGTCTGGATGATCAAAGGATGTCTGGGACAACCCAGATAATTTATGGTTCTTTCTTGTCACAGTGCAAAATCGTTTGCACTGGCAGTGATTCCTTTTTTTTATATTTTGTTGGTACAATAAAAAAACTGCAGCATTATGGCAGAAAAATAAACTAATAATCACTGTGTTTCAGATGTTGTACCAATATTAAAATAATATTTTTAAGGTGGGCATAAAGTGATCGCATTTTCGTCTGTCTGTCTTTCCGTCACACTTTTGCGATTAGGTTTTGAAAAATGCTCATAACTTATATGTCGCTTCAGATGTAACCTTCATATTTGGTATGCATGTGTATATGGACAAGGCCTTTCCATACGCACACAAATTTTGACACCTTTGACCTTGAACTTTAGGTCCGCGTTTAGGTTTCGAAATCTGCGTTTAGGTTTCGAAAAAGCGTTTTTCGAGGGCATATGTCTTCCTTTGGAGACAGCTCTAGTTTATTTTCTCCTTATTATATTAAGTGCACTATGTATGATAATTGACTAATCACTTAAATTTTCAGAAATATTTTCACACATGCTTACATAATTTTTATAAAATAAAATTTCACACTATTCAAATGTATTAAGGAGGTTTACTCATCCATTTGTCAGTATGTCTGTCAATCAACTTTTGTACATGAGTCTTCAAACAGGAATACACACTTGTGTGTTTTGGTGGCTCAATACTTTACTATGTTTGTGTTATTTAATGATGCTTTAGTGGCTCCATTTGCAAGAATGTCTGTGCTTTCGGCTGGAGCATAACTAATTTAAACCATTTGGTATTAACTTTAAAGGGGCCTTTTCACAGGTTTTGGCATGTTTTGAAGTTTGTCATTAAATGCTTTATATTGATAAGTGTAAACATTGGATATAAAATGCTCCAGTAAAAAATCAAGAATAAAATCTAAAAAAGAAAAAAAGGTAACCGTCAGCAGGGCTAGAACCACTGACCCCTGGACTCCTAGAGTAAAAAGTCTGCAACTTAGACCACTCGACCCTCCTTCCGTATGCAATGCCTGATGTATTTTATACCTTATATTAGTACCCCTCGTAGTTTCACAAAATATAACAACAACTACAGAACTCTCCAAATTATGAATTCGTTTCACGTTGCAATGCTTTATAATTTTCGGGATTTTAAATAGTCAAAAGATGCATATAATGGCTGTTTTAGAGCGTGGTAAATGTTCAGTATTACTGTTTCCTCACAGATATCATAACTAAAACGAAAATTTGCGAATCTGAAACAACTTTTTTCAATTTTGTCAATTTACCCAAACGTGAAAATGCCCCTTTAAACATTGTGCATGGATACCTTGAAGTTTAGTTGACAGCAGAAGACAACACTTATAAATATTGCTGCATTATGCAAGATGTTATGAGTGGATGTCTTTTACAATTGTTTTTTAGTGTTCTCAAAAACTTCTGAAAGGAGTAAGGTATAATTTCATACATGTATGAACACAATTTAGGGGCAGCGTTTTGCTGATGAATGATAACTCTAGTTGTATTATTTATAGGGTTATTTCCCTTTGTCAATTTTAATTATATGTTGTTTTTAAGCATAAACATTTAAATACTTCCATGATTATAAGTGAACTTCTAAGACTGTTGTCACAGTGACTACAGACCACTTTGATAAGGTTAAATACTCTAGCTGAATAATGTTTAGAGTTATTTCCCTTTGTCATTTATCCATGTCTGACCATTTTCACAAAACTACTTAAATAATTGAACTGGTTCTTCATACAGGGTTAAATTGTTTGTCAAGCAAAATGCAATGCACTTGCATTTTCACATTTACACCATTTTAATATACACCAGCAAACGACTGTGAGAGCGCGGATTGAAATCACTCTCTGTTTGTTTGTCAAACAGATGCTCAGTTTGTCTGCTCATAAGAATTCTATATTTCTGAAGGGATTTAATTCTAAATTGAAACATTTAATCAGCATGCATTGCAGAAATACACACACAAACATGTGTTGAGCCCACCTGCGGAAAGATTAAAATGGCAATTACAATTTTCCAGTGTATGCATGTGTGGGTGTGTGCACCAGTGTATGCACTTGTGGGTGTGTGCACCAGAGGTTGTCAGTGTATGCATGTGTGTGTGTGCACCAGAGGTTGTCAGTGTATGCATGTGTGGGTGTGTGCACCAGAGGTTGTCAGTATGCACGTGTGGGTGTGTGCACCAGAGGTTGTCAGTATGCACATGTGGGTGTGTGCACCAGAGGTTGTCAGTGTATGCATGTGTGGGTGTGTGCACCAGAGGTTGTCAGTATGCACGTGTGGGTGTGTGCACCAGAGGTTGTCAGTATGCACATGTGGGTGTGTGCACCAGAGGTTGTCAGTATGCACGTGTGGGTGTGTGCACCAGAGGTTGTCAGTATGCACATGTGGGTGTGTGCACCAGAGGTTGTCAGTATGCACGTGTGGGTGTGTGCACCAGAGGTTGTCAGTATGCACATGTGGGTGTGTGCACCAGAGGTTGTCAGTGTATGCATGTGTGGGTGTGTGCACCAGAGATTGTCAGTATGCACGTGTGGGTGTGTGCACCAGAGGTTGTCAGTGTATGCACGTGTGGGTGTGTGCACCAGAGGTTGTCAGTATGCACGTGTGGGTGTGTGCACCAGAGGTTGTCAGTATGCATGTGTGGGTGTGTGCACCAGAGGTTGTCAGTGTATGCACTTGTGGGTGTGTGCACCAGAGGTTGTCAGTATGCATGTGTGGGTGTGTGCACCAGAGGTTGTCAGTATGCATGTGTGGGTGTGTGCACCAGAGGTTGTCAGTATGCATGTGTGGGTGTGTGCACCAGAGGTTGTCAGTATGCATGTGTGGGTGTGTGCACCAGAGGTTGTCAGTATGCACGTGTGGGTGTGTGCACCAGAGGTTGTCAGTGTATGCACGTGTGGGTGTGTGCACCAGAGGTTGTCAGTATGCATGTGTGGGTGTGTGCACCAGAGGTTGTCAGTATGCACGTGTGGGTGTGTGCACCAGAGGTTGTCAGTATGCATGTGTGGGTGTGTGCACCAGAGGTTGTCAGTATGCATGTGTGGGTGTGTGCACCAGAGGTTGTCAGTGTATGCATGTGTGGGTGCGTGCACCAGAGGTTGTCAGTATGCACGTGTGGGTGTGTGCACCAGAGGTTGTCAGTATGCATGTGTGGGTGTGTGCACCAGAGGTTGTCAGTATGCACGTGTGGGTGTGTGCACCAGAGGTTGTCAGTGTATGCACGTGTGGGTGTGTGCACCAGAGGTTGTCAGTATGCATGTGTGGGTGTGTGCACCAGAGGTTGTCAGTATGCATGTGTGGGTGTGTGCACCAGAGGTTGTCAGTATGCATGTGTGGGTGTGTGCACCAGAGGTTGTCAGTATGCATGTGTGGGTGTGTGCACCAGAGGTTGTCAGTATGCACGTGTGGGTGTGTGCACCAGAGGTTGTCAGTGTATGCACGTGTGGGTGTGTGCACCAGAGGTTGTCAGTATGCATGTGTGGGTGTGTGCACCAGAGGTTGTCAGTATGCACGTGTGGGTGTGTGCACCAGAGGTTGTCAGTATGCATGTGTGGGTGTGTGCACCAGAGGTTGTCAGTGTATGCATGTGTGGGTGCGTGCACCAGAGGTTGTCAGTATGCACGTGTGGGTGTGTGCACCAGAGGTTGTCAGTATGCATGTGTGGGTGTGTGCACCAGAGGTTGTCAGTATGCACGTGTGGGTGTGTGCACCAGAGGTTGTCAGTGTATGCACGTGTGGGTGTGTGCACCAGAGGTTGTCAGTATGCATGTGTGGGTGTGTGCACCAGAGGTTGTCAGTGTATGCACGTGCGGGTGTGTGCACCAGAGGTTGTCAGTATGCACGTGTGGGTGTGTGCACCAGAGGTTGTCAGTGTATGCACGTGCGGGTGTGTGCACCAGAGGTTGTCAGTATGCATGTGTGGGTGTGTGCACCAGAGGTTGTCAGTGTATGCACGTGCGGGTGTGTGCACCAGAGGTTGTCAGTGTATGCACGTGCGGGTGTGTGCACCAGAGGTTGTCAGTATGCATGTGTGGGTGTGTGCACCAGAGGTTGTCAGTATGCACGTGTGGGTGTGTGCACCAGAGGTTGTCAGTATGCATGTGTGGGTGTGTGCAACAGAGGTTGTCAGTATGCATGTGTGGGTGTGTGCACCAGAGGTTGTCAGTATGCATGTGTGGGTGTGTGCACCAGAGGTTGTCAGTATGCACGTGTGGGTGTGTGCACCAGAGGTTGTCAGTATGCACATGTGGGTGTGTGCACCAGATGTTGTCAGTATGCACGTGTGGGTGTGTGCACCAGAGGTTGTCAGTATGCACATGTGGGTGTGTGCACCAGAGGTTGTCAGTATGCACGTGTGGGTGTGTGCACCAGAGGTTGTCAGTATGCACATGTGGGTGTGTGCACCAGAGGTTGTCAGTGTATGCATGTGTGGGTGTGTGCACCAGAGATTGTCAGTATGCACGTGTGGGTGTGTGCACCAGAGGTTGTCAGTGTATGCACGTGTGGGTGTGTGCACCAGAGGTTGTCAGTATGCACGTGTGGGTGTGTGCACCAGAGGTTGTCAGTATGCATGTGTGGGTGTGTGCACCAGAGGTTGTCAGTGTATGCACTTGTGGGTGTGTGCACCAGAGGTTGTCAGTGTATGCACGTGTGGGTGTGTGCACCAGAGGTTGTCAGTATGCATGTGTGGGTGTGTGCACCAGAGGTTGTCAGTATGCATGTGTGGGTGTGTGCACCAGAGGTTGTCAGTATGCATGTGTGGGTGTGTGCACCAGAGGTTGTCAGTATGCATGTGTGGGTGTGTGCACCAGAGGTTGTCAGTATGCACGTGTGGGTGTGTGCACCAGAGGTTGTCAGTATGCATGTGTGGGTGTGTGCACCAGAGGTTGTCAGTATGCACGTGTGGGTGTGTGCACCAGTGGTTGTCAGTATGCATGTGTGGGTGTGTGCACCAGAGGTTGTCAGTGTATGCATGTGTGGGTGCGTGCACCAGAGGTTGTCAGTATGCACGTGTGGGTGTGTGCACCAGAGGTTGTCAGTATGCATGTGTGGGTGTGTGCACCAGAGGTTGTCAGTATGCACGTGTGGGTGTGTGCACCAGAGGTTGTCAGTGTATGCACGTGTGGGTGTGTGCACCAGAGGTTGTCAGTATGCATGTGTGGGTGTGTGCACCAGAGGTTGTCAGTGTATGCACGTGCGGGTGTGTGCACCAGAGGTTGTCAGTATGCACGTGTGGGTGTGTGCACCAGAGGTTGTCAGTGTATGCACGTGCGGGTGTGTGCACCAGAGGTTGTCAGTATGCATGTGTGGGTGTGTGCACCAGAGGTTGTCAGTGTATGCACGTGCGGGTGTGTGCACCAGAGGTTGTCAGTATGCATGTGTGGGTGTGTGCACCAGAGGTTGTCAGTGTATGCACGTGCGGGTGTGTGCACCAGAGGTTGTCAGTATGCATGTGTGGGTGTGTGCACCAGAGGTTGTCAGTATGCACGTGTGGGTGTGTGCACCAGAGGTTGTCAGTATGCATGTGTGGGTGTGTGCAACAGAGGTTGTCAGTATGCATGTGTGGGTGTGTGCACCAGAGGTTGTCAGTATGCATGTGTGGGTGTGTGCACCAGAGGTTGTCAGTATGCATGTGTGGGTGTGTGCACCAGAGGTTGTCAGTATGCACGTGTGGGTGTGTGCACCAGAGGTTGTCAGTGTATGCACGTGTGGGTGTGTGCACCAGAGGTTGTCAGTATGCATGTGTGGGTGTGTGCACCAGAGGTTGTCAGTATGCACGTGTGGGTGTGTGCACCAGAGGTTGTCAGTATGCATGTGTGGGTGTGTGCACCAGAGGTTGTCAGTATGCATGTGTGGGTGTGTGCACCAGAGGTTGTCAGTGTATGCATGTGTGGGTGTGTGCACCAGAGGTTGTCAGTATGCACGTGTGGGTGTGTGCACCAGAGGTTGTCAGTATGCATGTGTGGGTGTGTGCACCAGAGGTTGTCAGTATGCACATGTGGGTGTGTGCACCAGAGGTTGTCAGTGTATGCACGTGAGGGTGTGTGCACCAGAGGTTGTCAGTATGCATGTGTGGGTGTGTGCACCAGAGGTTGTCAGTGTATGCACGTGCGGGTGTGTGCACCAGAGGTTGTCAGTATGCATGTGTGGGTGTGTGCACCAGAGGTTGTCAGTGTATGCACGTGCGGGTGTGTGCACCAGAGGTTGTCAGTATGCATGTGTGGGTGTGTGCACCAGAGGTTGTCAGTGTATGCACGTGCGGGTGTGTGCACCAGAGGTTGTCAGTATGCACGTGTGGGTGTGTGCACCAGAGGTTGTCAGTGTATGCACGTGCGGGTGTGTGCACCAGAGGTTGTCAGTATGCATGTGTGGGTGTGTGCACCAGAGGTTGTCAGTGTATGCACGTGCGGGTGTGTGCACCAGAGGTTGTCAGTATGCATGTGTGGGTGTGTGCACCAGAGGTTGTCAGTGTATGCACGTGCGGGTGTGTGCACCAGAGGTTGTCAGTATGCATGTGTGGGTGTGTGCACCAGAGGTTGTCAGTATGCACGTGTGGGTGTGTGCACCAGAGGTTGTCAGTATGCATGTGTGGGTGTGTGCAACAGAGGTTGTCAGTATGCATGTGTGGGTGTGTGCACCAGAGGTTGTCAGTATGCATGTGTGGGTGTGTGCACCAGAGGTTGTCAGTATGCATGTGTGGGTGTGTGCACCAGAGGTTGTCAGTATGCACGTGTGGGTGTGTGCACCAGAGGTTGTCAGTGTATGCACGTGTGGGTGTGTGCACCAGAGGTTGTCAGTATGCATGTGTGGGTGTGTGCACCAGAGGTTGTCAGTATGCACGTGTGGGTGTGTGCACCAGAGGTTGTCAGTGTATGCACGTGAGGGTGTGTGCACCAGAGGTTGTCAGTATGCATGTGTGGGTGTGTGCACCAGAGGTTGTCAGTGTATGCACGTGCGGGTGTGTGCACCAGAGGTTGTCAGTATGCATGTGTGGGTGTGTGCACCAGAGGTTGTCAGTGTATGCACGTGCGGGTGTGTGCACCAGAGGTTGTCAGTATGCATGTGTGGGTGTGTGCACCAGAGGTTGTCAGTGTATGCACGTGCGGGTGTGTGCACCAGAGGTTGTCAGTATGCACGTGTGGGTGTGTGCACCAGAGGTTGTCAGTGTATGCACGTGCGGGTGTGTGCACCAGAGGTTGTCAGTATGCATGTGTGGGTGTGTGCACCAGAGGTTGTCAGTGTATGCACGTGCGGGTGTGTGCACCAGAGGTTGTCAGTATGCATGTGTGGGTGTGTGCACCAGAGGTTGTCAGTGTATGCACGTGCGGGTGTGTGCACCAGAGGTTGTCAGTATGCATGTGTGGGTGTGTGCACCAGAGGTTGTCAGTATGCACGTGTGGGTGTGTGCACCAGAGGTTGTCAGTATGCATGTGTGGGTGTGTGCAACAGAGGTTGTCAGTATGCATGTGTGGGTGTGTGCACCAGAGGTTGTCAGTATGCATGTGTGGGTGTGTGCACCAGAGGTTGTCAGTATGCATGTGTGGGTGTGTGCACCAGAGGTTGTCAGTATGCACGTGTGGGTGTGTGCACCAGAGGTTGTCAGTGTATGCACGTGTGGGTGTGTGCACCAGAGGTTGTCAGTATGCATGTGTGGGTGTGTGCACCAGAGGTTGTCAGTATGCACGTGTGGGTGTGTGCACCAGAGGTTGTCAGTATGCATGTGTGGGTGTGTGCACCAGAGGTTGTCAGTATGCATGTGTGGGTGTGTGCACCAGAGGTTGTCAGTGTATGCATGTGTGGGTGTGTGCACCAGAGGTTGTCAGTATGCACGTGTGGGTGTGTGCACCAGAGGTTGTCAGTATGCATGTGTGGGTGTGTGCACCAGAGGTTGTCAGTATGCACATGTGGGTGTGTGCACCAGAGGTTGTCAGTGTATGCACGTGAGGGTGTGTGCACCAGAGGTTGTCAGTATGCATGTGTGGGTGTGTGCACCAGAGGTTGTCAGTGTATGCACGTGCGGGTGTGTGCACCAGAGGTTGTCAGTATGCATGTGTGGGTGTGTGCACCAGAGGTTGTCAGTGTATGCACGTGCGGGTGTGTGCACCAGAGGTTGTCAGTATGCATGTGTGGGTGTGTGCACCAGAGGTTGTCAGTATGCACGTGTGGGTGTGTGCACCAGAGGTTGTCAGTATGCATGTGTGGGTGTGTGCACCAGAGGTTGTCAGTATGCATGTGTGGGTGTGTGCACCAGAGGTTGTCAGTATGCATGTGTGGGTGTGTGCACCAGAGGTTGTCAGTATGCATGTGTGGGTGTGTGCACCAGAGGTTGTCAGTATGCACGTGTGGGTGTGTGCACCAGAGGTTGTCAGTGTATGCACGTGTGGGTGTGTGCACCAGAGGTTGTCAGTGTATGCACATGTGGATGTGTGCACCAGAGGTTGTCAGTATGCACATGTGGGTGTGTGCACCAGAGGTTGTCAGTATGCATGTGTGGGTGCGTGCACCAGAGGTTGTCAGTGTATGCACGTGTGGGTGTGTGCACCAGAGGTTGTCAGTATGCACGTGTGGGTGTGTGCACCAGAGATTGTCAGTGTATGCACGTGTGGGTGTGTGCACCAGAGATTGTCAGTATGCACATGTGGGTGTGTGCACCAGAGATTGTCAGTGTATGCACGTGTGGGTGTGTGCACCAGAGATTGTCAGTATGCACGTGTGGGTGTGTGCACCAGAGGTTGTCAGTATGCATGTGTGGGTGTGTGCACCAGAGGTTGTCAGTATGCACGTGTGGGTGTGTGCACCAGAGATTGTCAGTGTATGCATGTGTGGGTGTGTGCACCAGAGGTTGTCAGTATGCATGTGTGGGTGTGTGCACCAGAGGTTGTCAGGACTATACATTTATCATTCATCATTGAATTTTTAAATTACTTACCATAAATGTTTATGATTAAAGGATGGCGTGTAGAATGTTACATCTGTCTCGCAAGCCTTAAGGCCAAGGTCACACTTAGAGGTCAAATGTTAAAAGTGCTTTTCTTGTCCAGACTTGCCATTCATCATGCATGTTTAAAATAACTTTCTGCAAACGACCACCATAAAGAGACAGTGTGACATGTGTAGCACCTGACTACCTAACTTAAAGGTTAAGGTCAACCATAGAGTTCAAAGGTCAAACGTAACCATTAAACAGCTTGTTCAGTATGTAACTTAGTTATTCATCGTGCAATGTTTAGCTCGACTATTATATATGAAATATATATAGTGAGCTATCCTACTCACCCCGGTGTCGGTGTTCCCGTTAGTGTTAGCTCGCAAATGTTAAAGTTTGCGTACTACCCCAAATATTTCCTATGTCCTTTGACATATTGCTTTTATATTTTGCATACATCTTTACCAACATGAACCGAATCTATATAAAGAGCAGACAACTGCATCAAGCATTTTCACAGAATTATGGCCCTTTTATACTTAGAATATGCATATTATTAATAAATCTATGTTAAAGAAAGGCTCACAAGTCCGTTTCCTGGGACTAAAACCAGTACTTGGCGTCTTTGGGGGAAATCTAAAGAATGCTCCCATAGTGGGGATCGAACCGGTGACCTCCCGATTGCTAGGCGGACACCATATCCACTACATTACCGCGATCTTTCAATGAATATCTTAATTCTTTATCATGCAGGCTAGCATCAGTGAAGCAGTTTCCTGGTAGTTGATTTCTGTATTCCTCTTTCTAAGTTATGTTGGTTTGTGCCAACAATCTGGATAGCAAAGTGGTGTTTTTAATGACAAATTTAGGTTTACAATAATGTTTTCTTGTTTCAGTAGTATCAAATGTGGTCAATAAACCTAATTCTGTCATTGATAAAGTAGATTTTGTAATTTATACCAGCCTTAGCTTATCTAAAACATTACCAATTTTCTTTCCCCAAATTACCAAGCATGAAAAATGTTGAGTAAGTCCACATTCAAGATTAGAATTTAATGGGTAAAACATTCCACCATTCTTGCTCTTTATTTCCATGGCTTCATAAAATTGGGCTTGCAAATAAAAAGTTCTTGGCAGAAAATGAACATTTCTTATGTTTTGTTACTCAGTACAATAAAAAAATCAGAAAGAAATTTACAACTTTAGAGTAAGATGAGCAAAACTTATTTGATGCATGCAAAAGGAGCTGTCTCCAGAGTTTTTTTTAAACAAGCTTGTTTGCTTGAAAGCTTGCAAATTAATAAAGACCACTTAAATGCTGGCAAATTAATTAAGACTACTTAGATGCTTGCAAATTTATCAGGTTTGCCCACAATTCTTTCCAGAATAAAATTAAATGTATTTTATTTTGCTTTCTTGATTTCACAGGACTCTGTTAATTTATATATGTAAATGTTAGTATAAAAATGTACAGTATATATTCATGGTGACTCAAGGGTAAGAAAACGTCTTGATTTTTTATCCCCTGTATAGAATCAGTGTTGTCCTACCATCCTGGCATCTGTCCGTCTGTCTGTCTGTCTGTCACACGAAATATATTCCGCTGATGATGTCAATTCAACGAATTTGCTTGTTTATTTATGAATTTCTATTCTGCTCAATAATTCCATGAATAGTACATCATATGCTGCACATTTGATTTTTAATTTATCATCCAACTTGTCACAGTTGCTTTATGCACATGAAAACACATTTGAACACAGCAGCTGTCTAACCAGTTTTAATACAGAAGTTATGAAATCAATTTTTACATATGGGGTGTGCTCTGTGAAAAGGGGGTTTAATGCATGTGCGTAAAGTGCTGTCCCAGATTAGCCTGTGCAGTGTACACAGGCTAATGAGGGATGATACTTTCTACATAGACTGGATTTTTGCTAAGAAAAGACTTTCTGTAAACAAAAATATCATTAAAGCGGAAAGTGTCATCCCTGATTAGCCTGTGCAGACTGCACAGGCTAATCATGGAGGACACTTAACTCACAGGCATTTAATCTCCTTTTCACAGAGCACAGCCCATATTAATATGAGACAAATTGGAGAGAATAATTATTTAACCATTATGGAATAATTATAGGTTATTAGACGTTTCACTGTACAATACGGAGATATATTTTGACGAGCACACAGTTTGACGTCATATTGGACGAGCCGTTAGGCGAGTCCAATATGACTTCAAACTGTGTGCGAGTCCGAATATATCACGTATTGTACAGTTTAAACGACTAATAAGCTTTTTATTCTATATCCTTTTCTTCAGCTCTTTGTTTCATTTTCGTTTTGATTTTAAAATGCTTTAATTGCATCTATGCTATTTTCAAGACAAGCGCCCGTGTGAGTCGATTATAGTACATTCGGATACTTTTTCTCGGTCACGGCTTTTATCGTTATAAAACAATTGCTTAGTGCACTTGTACTCAACTGTCCAATATGGAAAAAATACAGACTTTTTGGATCCAATACCGGAATATATTGGACGGTCACGTGGTACAAATGAACAATGCCGATTGGATGAATTTATTGGATATAGAATAATGGGACATATTAGTGGTAGTAGTTGATTATAAATTGTTAAATAATACTATCAATATATTTATCAGGGGTTTTTTTTAGAAAAAGGGGAAGACGCTGGACGCTGGGTAAAAGGGGAAAATCGAGCGCGAAAGAGACATATTTTGGGGAAAAATAAAAACTGTTCATTTCAATGTCTATAACTCACCTACAGACTTCAGGTTTTTTTTTAGAAAAAGAGGCATGTCTCTGACCTTTTTGTTTTTAAACACATGAACAAGTATAATATTAAAGTCAAAGTCCTAAATAAAGTTGCAGGTGTAGATCTAATGATGGGAAATGTTTTCAACTGGGGCCGGGGAACGATGTCAATATTATGATTTCAATTTCATGATGAATGGGTTGACGATCTTGATATGCTACAGTATTGGAAGGGAAAGGTGCGGCAGCTGCCGATTGTCTACTTTCACTTTCACAATAATCCGACAGTATTAATCGATGTTGATAACATGTACCTCCGAATCCTGCTGGGTTTCAACGGTTTTTGATAATTCATTCTTAAAAAATGCGTCAACGCAATTAATATTTTCCGAGTTCGAACGTTTAATTTTGTTCGTGTATGAACGCCAATTGTGCGACTTTTTTCTGTTTTAACGTTTATATCTTGGCTTTCACATAACCCGGATGAACATTCGACTGGTTTCCGGGAATTAATTGACGAAACACCCTTCTCGCGCAAGACAGGAATCCAGTAAAATAGTCACATGATTAATATGATTAGTTGCCCGGTTTCCATGACGTAATTTAAGAGCTATATATAGAATCACTGGGATTCCCAGATTTGAGTGTTCGTCGGGAGAGATAGAGAGAGCGAGATCGTTGTACATGGTACAAATTGGATAAGTGTCGACTTCCCAAAAGAAAAAAAAACATGTCTTTGAGGGTAAAATATTATATTTTGGTTAAAAA
This sequence comes from Dreissena polymorpha, assembly GCF_020536995.1. Taxonomy (NCBI): domain Eukaryota; kingdom Metazoa; phylum Mollusca; class Bivalvia; order Myida; family Dreissenidae; genus Dreissena; species Dreissena polymorpha. Next base: position 20,277,290 of record NC_068360.1, read on the forward strand.
CTATATTTTTGGAGGGGAAATGGTATTTTTAGGGGAAAAATTCTGGTAGGGGAAGACGCCGAATATCGGCGTCACTTTCTTAGTAAAAAAAACCCCTGTTTATACAATAACATCACTTAAATACTTTAACAAAATTGTTTGTCTTAATCATATTAGTTTCAAATTTCTTACAACAGGACCTCTTATGAGGGTCTGTGTTATCTATAATTTATGTATATGATAGGATGGGGTTAAGTCCCCATAAACATATTGCAACATAATGTTAATGTTGATAGAAAACACACATTTATTATTTTGTCAAAGGCATTGTTTGCATTTTCTTGTTGTATTGTGTATCTTGTTCTGTAAGATACTAACAGAATACCACTGGTAATAATAATCTAATTTATTTATATGGAAAATATTATTAATGAGTTGCTTGTAAGAAAATGCAGAAATGTGTTATTTTGATTTCCTAGCCATAACATGTTTTGTAAGTGTGAGTACAGATTTCCTAAGGAGAGTTATGCGATTTACAATGTGCTGTCACTTTTCTTACAGGGATAGTAGCATTTTGGGGAGTTTTACACCTGTTCCTCTTGGTAAATAGTAATAAAGACTCTGTTGTTGTAGTATTATAATTACACTCATTGATTAGAGGCTAAGATGTAATTCCGAAATATTGTGCATGATTGCATATTGTTCATAAATGTCATAATTAATTATATCTAGAATGCTAATTAAACCCATTCAGATAAGCTAGTCTCACTCACATACCTCTTTAAATGTAGGAAAAAGAATTGGTAAGCTTCGTAAAAAGTGACAGTAACTGTATCAATTGGATTACATTATATAGGATCTTGCATGAGTGGTCATTTTGTATTGAATTTATTAAACAAGTCATCTAAATAAAGATAAAAACGAGGCTTGCCGAGTTTTTATCTTTATTTAAATGACAAGTTTAATAAATTCAATACAAAATTACCACGAATCTATAATTCTATTTATAACATGACCAACAAATTTTCTTTTTATTTTATGTTCTTTTCACCGTTTATTCACATTGTAAAAGAGTTTAACTGAAGAAATTCGCTAGAATAATGACGTCATTTCGTCAAAAAATGACGTTATTTAACAGTTATATAACTAGTGTAATAACACCTGTGTAATAAGCAAAATTGAGCATTACGTTATTTCACTCCTGGAGTGTAGGTCATGTTATAAAACGTTTTATTTCATAAGGAACGCTAGATGATACAGATTAAATGCCCATGAAACGACAATGAGAGAAGTAATTTGTAAGCAATATATCTTGTACTTCCTTGCTCGAATGCAATCATTTTGCTGCACTAGATGCAGCAATTTTTTGTTGCAGATTTATATTTATTAACTGTTGCAAAAATTGTATGTTGTATGGAATGGATATTTTGTGCCAAGAGCAACAATCAAATCTGCTGTCATAATAATTTTGCATACAGTCTGGATGATCAAAGGACGTCTGGGACAACCAGAAATTGTATTGTACAGTGTGCACAGTGCAAAATCGTTTGCACTGGCTGTGATTTCTTTTGTTTTTTTGGTACACACATACAAACTGCAGCATAATGACAGGAAATAAACATAAAAATCACTGTGTTTCTGGCCGCGCACATGTTGTACCAATATCAAATGATATTTTGTAATCTCTCCTTATCATATTAAGTTTTCACAAATATTTTCACACATGTTAATATAATTTGTATTTAATAAAATTTCACACTATTCAAATGTATTAAAGAGGTTTACTTATCCATCTGTCTGTCTGCCTGTCTGTCTGTCTGTCTGTCTGTCTGTCTGTCTGTCTGTCTGTCTGTCTGTCTGTCTGTCTGTCTGTCTGTCTGTCTGTCTGGCTATCTGTCTGTCTGTCTGTCTGTCTGTCTGTCTGTCTGTCTGTCTGTCTGTCTGTCTGTCTGTCTGTCTGTCTGTCTGTCTGTCTGTCTGTCTGTCTGTCTGTCTGTCTGTCTGTCTGTCTGTCTGTCTGTCTGTCTGTCTGTCTGTCTGTCTGTCTGTCTGTCTGTCTGTCTGTCTGTCTGTCTGTCTGTCTGTCTGTCTGTCTGTCTGTCTGTCTGTCTGTCTGTCTGTCTGTCTGTCTGTCTGTCTGTCTGTCTGTCTGTCTGTCTGTCTGTCTGTCTGTCTGTCTGTCTGTCTGTCTGTCTGTCTGTCTGTCTGTCTGCCAATCAACTTTTGTACATGAGTCTGTAAACAGGAATACACACTTGTGTGTTTTGGTGGCTCTGAATACATGACAATTAGAGTGCTCCAAAAAATATGAAATATGTTATGGTTATTTAATGATGCTTTGGTTGCATCCATTTGCGAGAATTTCTGAACTTTTGTCTGGAGCATAACTAATTCAAACCATTTGGTATTAACTTTGAACATTGTGCATGGATAACTTGAAGTTAGGTGGACAGCAGAAGACAACACTTATAAATATTGCTGCATTATGCAAGATGCTATTAGGAGATGTCTTTTTGGTGTTTTGCAGTTTTCTCACATACTGCTTAAAGGAGTAAAGATCAAATTTCATACATGTATGAAACAAATGTTAAGGGTAGTGTAATCCTGATGAATTATAACTCAAGCTGTATTATTTAGGGTTATTTCCATTTGTCAGGGAATATTGTCAATTTTTATGCTCCCCCAAAATTGTGTGTGTGGGGAGCATACTGTCGCGTCCATCCGTCCGTGCACAATTTTTGTCTGGGCTATTTCTCAGCAACTAATGACCGAAATTCAATGAAACTTTATAGGAAGCTTCACTACCAAGAGCAGATGTGCATATTATCAGCGGGTTCTGGTCGGATGATTTTTCACAGAGTTATGGCCCTTGGAAATTTTCTCTCAACTGTACATACAGTGCAATTCTTGTCCAGGCTATTTCTCAGCAACTAATGACCGGAAATCAATGAAACTTTATGGGAAGCTTCACTACCAAGAGGAGATGTGCATATTATCAGCGGGTTCTCGTCAGATGATTTTTTACAGAGTTATGGCCCTTTGAAATTTTCCATTGTACATATAGTGCAATTCTTGTCCGAGCTATTTCTCAGCAACTTATTACGGGAATTCAATGAATTTTTATGGGAAGCTTGACTACCTTGAGGAGATGCGCATGTTATTTGTGGGTTCTGGTTAGATGATTTATTTAGAGAGTTTTGGCCCTTTGAAATTTTTAAGTTGCTAAGCCTTCCATGGTATAATTTTGTCCAAAGTTATGCCCCTCAAGACGTTTCCTTTTATCTGAATATATAGTGCAATATTGTGACAAAAAAAAACTTTGGGGAGCATAACCCCTCCCTGACGGTTTCTTGTTCTTATATGTTTTTTTAGCATAAACAGTTATATACTTCCATGATTTTAAATGAACTTATAAGACTGTTGTCAGGTGTCGGGTTGACTACAGACCACATTGATAAGGTTAAATACTTCAGCTGAATAATTTATAGAGTTATTTCCCTTTGTCATATTTCCTGGTCTGACCATTTTCACAAAACTTCTAAAATGATTGAACTTGTTCTTCAAACAGGGTTAAATTGTTTTTGTCAAGCAAAATGAAATGCACTTGCATTTTCACAGTTACACCATTATACACCGGTAAAGTAGGTGTGAGAGTCTGGGGATTGGAATCAATCTGTCTCTCAGTTTGTTTGTTAGACAGTTGCTCAGTTTGTCTGTTCTTAAGACTAAATCTATATACTTAAGTGATTTAATTCTTAAATTGAAACTGGATGATTTAATCAACATGCATTGCAGATATAAACACTTTTTTTTGTCGAGGCCCACCTGTGGGAAGGTTGATATGGCAGTAACAAAAATAATGTTCAGTGTATGCACCTGTGGGTGTGTGCACCAGAGGTTGTCAGGACTGTAAATTTGTCATTCATCATTGAATTTTTAAATTACTTACATAAATGTTTATGTTTAAAGGATGGTGTGTCAAATGTTACATCTGTCTCGCAAGTCTTAAGGCCAAGGCCACACTTAGAGATCAAATGTTAAATTTGCTATAATAGAGCTTGTCCAGACTGGACATTCATGATGAATAAAAAAAACACTTTCTGCAAACGACCACCATAAGCAGACAGTATGACATGTGTAGCACCTGACTATCTACCTTAAAGGTCAAGGTCCACCTTAGAGGTCGAAGGTCAAACTGCCCCATAACAGCTTGTTTAGTATGTAACTTGGTCATTTATTGTGCAATTTTAAAATAACTTTTTACAAAGGACCACCATAAGGAGACTGCATTTTGCTTGTAACACCTGTCACCCAGTCTCAAAGGTCAAGGTAAAACATGTCAATTTTAGCATAGAACTGCTAAGTGTCAGACTGTAACTTTGTCATTTATCTGGTAATTTAAAAATACTTTACCACTAATTACCAATATTGAGGAGACGACGTGTCACATGTAACACCCCTCTCCCTACCTCAAGTGTCAAGGTCAAACTTAGAGGTCTTAGGTCAAATTTGACCATAAAACAGCTTATCAAAACTGCAGCCTAATCATTCATTTTACCACAAAGATGCACCATGACAAAGGATTGTGATGATTGTAACATTCATGGGGTTGCGTTGGATGTAATATTCATCTACCTAGGTTTTAGGTCCGTTTCAAAGTCAAAGGTCAACTGGTTACAAGGGTTATTGACAATGGACTCATTGTGTTGCAGAATGGTATCATTCTAGTCAAAATGTGATTCTTTTATTCCTGAATTATGGGCCCTTTAATTTTGCCATGTAATTACTGTGATGTAACACGGTATGAGTTTGTATAGCCAACGTCTTTTATATCTGTCAATCAATTTAATTGAAACTTACAAATGTTATCACCATGAAGTTAAGATGTTTTTGATCATTTTGAAATTCACAAATATAACTTAGATTGCTATCTTATTGCTAAATTTAACACAGGCAAGTTTCAGGGACCTACCTACCCTAATTGTTGGTGATGATAGTGGAAACAAAATGATTTTTTATAGGCCCTAGTCAAAATTTGTAACAAATCTCAAGTAAACACATTTATTACCGTGTTAATTTCTTTTTTAGTTTAACTTACCGTAATTACTTAAGTTTGTGGACACTTAGAAATAATCACTTATAAATACACTTGAAAATTGCAATCATGGTGGTGTAGTAAGTACACTTGAAATGAATTGTCATTTTGGGGGTATGTCAGCCATGACAGTACTTAAGTGTTTTTCCCAGGCCCTTTTTGGGGTGGCGCTGTGCCACGCCACCTTTCTGAAGCGCCGATCTGCCCTTTCCAAAGGTAAAGCTGCCCTGCCCCATTATTGATAACATCGTAATTGCCCCTTGACCAAATGTCTTAGCCGAACAGTATCAGAGTATGGCCCAAAGGCAGCGAAGATGCGCACGGTTGTTAATTAGTCATTCGTGAATAACCCCATGTCACTTTCAGTCCTTTTTTAATGTACTTAGCCATGCCCGTTTGCCCTCCAGGGAAAAACAATGAGTACTGTTGCAGTTCAAGTAAAATTAACCAGAATGTGTGTCTTGAAAAAAACCCAACTGAAATCAAATTGTGAGGGTGGAGTGCAAATCTGTGGTATCTCACCTTTGCATTTCTATTTCTGATCCGTTTCATGCCCAGTGACTGTTAGAAATTCATCATAAAAAAATCATCCACATGAGTTAATGAGATTTCCCAAACTATAATGTTAAGTAGAAAAAAGTTTATTAATTTGTGTTAAATGATGATGCTATATGTGTTTACTGGCAAGAACAATTTGTTCTTGTCAAATAAAATGGAGCAATCTTAACGTATGCAATTATTGTCTTTTTTCAGTATTTATGGATGACATCCTTTTAGCTGCACATGTTGCAAGAAGGAGCAAGGTCATTGTGAAACAACATCACACAGTAAGATTAATTTTGATACCTACATTTTTCATAGGGAATATTGCCAAGGTCCTTTTTAACTGAAGTATTAGACTTACTGGTATATTTGTTCATGTTTTCACTTAAACTTCCTCTTATGTTGTTTTTGGTTGAAGATCACTTCCCTAGTCAAACTATTAAGAACAATATATTTGCAGTTTTCTCTGTTGCTTAATACCATACATAAGTGGTGCCAGAAAAGTTTTATTGCAATAATAGTCAATTACAGAAAGGGTTACGCAGCACTGATTCTTTCTTAATTGAAAAATGATGTTCAGAATTATGTGTTTACATGCTTTCCTGAGCATGTGATTGCCTCCTACTCCGTGTATTTAAATAGCCACTTAACTTGTCATAAACCAGAAACGGCTGAGCGAATATTATATAAATGTTTGCTGTTGATAGTTAAAAGTTATATCGAGGTAATGGTGTGTTGCAACAATATCAAAACAAGCAATATTTTATACATGTTTTCATGCAGTATTTTATTGTGATTACTTGAGTTTAATACAAAATTAACTACAACCCACTTCCTCAAACCCACCTCCCACCCTCTTCCTCCACTCACTATGGTCCTGATGCTAAGTTAAAACCTAAATATTTAAGCTCCATTGCATTGGAATGCTAAGGCTTATTGAAACTTTTTCGAGTGTCTTCTTCGAAGGAACCAGCACTTGGTGTCTTTTAGGGGGTATCTTAAGAACACTGCTACAGTGGTTATGGATCACGTGGCAGCATCTTGTTGTTGGTATTAAATAAACTCATCATACCGATACCTATTAAAGGGGCCGTCCAACAGATAAAGCGTCATATCGACGCGATTCGATATTTTGGGAAACAACGAGACTTGCTTATATAGCTAAACAATACATCCACTCTGAATATGAGCGTGGATGGTCGAGTGGTCTAGGCGGGAGGCTTTTTACTCCAGGAATCCAGGGGTCAGTGGTTACTGTTTTTCCTTTTTTTTTAAATTGTATTCTTGTTTTTTTACTGGAGATTTGTAGTTCAAATGTTTAAATTTATCACTATAAAGCATTTAAAGCATTTAATGACAAGCTTCAATACAGGCCAAAATCTGTTGGACGGCCCCTTTCACCCTTTCCCCCATAAGAAGCAAAGTGAAAATGGCTTTTGCAACCAGCATAAAACCAGATCAGCCTTCAGGTTTTATGCTGTTTGCTGCTCATCAGTAACTAAGGGTTGGAAATAAAGCCTTTCAAACTTAAATTTAATAAGAAACAGGGGTTTTTTACCTTATATAACAGACGCCGAATATCGGCGTCTTCCCCCACCAAACTAGGCTGGGTTTTTCCCCTTTCAGAACCAAAAATTCCCCCTAAAAAAAAAAAAAAAAAAATTTTATTTTTTTATTTTTTTATTTTATGGAAAGATGTGTCTCATGATTATAATATCTCAATTCTATTTCAATTTAATCTTGCAAAACGTAATAAATTATGAAAAAAACAATGAATATAGTGCAAACATGTACAAATGTATTGTAATAATGAGAGAGTAAGTATACAAATCCCCCAAAAAGGGGAACGCAGCGAAAACTCCCACGTGCACAATTTTTCCCCAAAGTGGAAAATCCCGCGTAAAACTTCCCCCACATAAGGGCTACAAGCCCCTTTCCCCCACAACCCAAAAAAAAACCTGAGAAAGGTATTTAATTAAATGTAACTTTTTAAGGGACTACATTAATGCGTCAACATACATTTCTAAGAGGTAAAGGGTAAAGGGTAACACAAGTCTCAATCTGTACCATTCTCGCCACTAATAAAGAGGAATCTTGAAGCCATAGTTTTCGTTTTCGCATCCTTAGCTATGTCCTTAATTATTATTTTCTTTTGTTCATATCTATTTTTGATGGAAATAAAATGGAGTTTGCTATTATAGACTGGGAGGGACATGGGCCAATATTTGTGTAGTTTCTATCCAGGAAATAATCATTTAAGGCCATCCTTAAAAAATTGTTTGTTTGGCATAACCCGACCCAGGTAAATTTTGGTGGGTAGGTAGGTAGGTAGGGATTTTAATTTTTTTTAGTAATTTTTTTTTCTGACATTGAACTTCGACATATACCAAACTGAAAGGTATAGAATTATCAAATAAAGTCTTCTGCCTCTGGTAAAGATTTTTTTGCACCGTCCGTATCACCGCACGTGTATTCTTAAGTCTATTTTTTCAATAAAGAACTTCGAAAATATAATATTATCGACGAAAAATACTTTATCTGAAAACGACAGTCCGAAAAATTGTACACATTTTGCACATGACATAAAATGTGCATATCGTTTGACTTCAGAAAATGAAAACAAGTAACCTTGCAAATACGTAATTAATATACTATTTGGTTGACATATTACTTTACAATATCATAGTTTGTGAGTAAAAAAACAACATAGTAATTATAACATTTTAATTTCAATCAAGAACAGAAAGGTGCAACATCTTCTACATGTAACTAATTATTTAATTATCATCCTTTAATTCAGATCGATAGTCGGTACAAATTTGTTAAGTGATCAGCTTAAAAATAATTTACTGAGTGTTACGCTTCTTTTTATTTGCTTATTTTTTATACGACTTTTGCCATCGGCCGTTTTATAGTAGGCAGACGAAAATATCAACTGTGTATTCCATTATCTGCGCATAAATGACCCAATATTACCCGATAGTGAACTCAATGTTGATTGGCCAGCTACCATATGCGCTTCAAATTGTTTATGGAAACAAACAGAAAAATAGTTTTAAAAAACACTCCGGATTAAAATGGCGGATGTTTTCAATGAAATTTAACGAGATTTAAGCATATTCGCAAATTATATTTTTCTTGAGCCAAATTCGCTATACTTTTGCAAATGGCAAACGACAGCGCGAGCCCTGTAATAGTGAGCATTTATTCCAATAATAACACGTTGGCAATGCTCGCGCTGTCGTTCGACATTTGAGTCATTTGCAAAAATATTGAGAATTTGGCACGTTTAAAACATCCGCCATTTTAATCCGGACTGGTTTTCTATATTTGTCTCTTTGTTTCAATGAAAGTGTTCGCAATTCGAACAGTTAACGAAACCCGGTCTGTACCCGATTAGACATTGCTTGACCTTATTGTTAATGAAGTGCAAATGGTAGCTGGCCAATGAGCATTGAGCTCGCTTACACATGACATGACGTTGTCGAATGAAGCGTGAGGACGGGTGGAGCTATCGGATAATATTGGGTTATTCATGCGCAGATGTTGTATAATTTGAATACACATTTAATATCGCCGTCTGCCTCCAAAATAGCGACCGGTCGGAAAGTCATATAAAGAGATAAGCAAATGAAACAAAAACGTGACAATACCCGTCAATAAATATTTCTAAGCTGACCACTTTTTATCTTTCTACCGAATATTTACTGATCTGAATTAAAGAGTGATAATTAAATAATTAGTTATATGCCGATAATATTACACATCTCTGCCGATTGCCGAATTGAATTGAACGGTGATATTTAATTAATTAGTTTTATTACTCCCAAACTATCCTGAACGACAGCGGCGTATTTTAATTAAAAGGATACAAGAAAAACAGGAGCGGTTTAATTGTATTAAAAGTCTAATTAATCGCATATGCATATGTCAAATAAATAGGCGACTCAAATAAATACCGGTACGCGTTTTGTTCATTGCTATTCTAGATATCTTTGAAAGTGCATTCAATTAAATGAGGCAAGTAACCGAAAATGATAAAAAGCGGAAAGGAAAAATTTAGCGGAAAGAATTTTCGGCGAGCAAAAAAAAATTTGTTGGAAAGTTACAAAAAAAATTCAGTCGGGCCGATTTTAGTGGGTTGGTCGGGTTATGCCAAACAAAAGAATTTTTAAGGATGGCCTAAATGCAAGAAAAATCCTTTTCCATAAAAGACTCTTGCTTTTCCATTATTTATCATAACATTTCTTCTGCTAAGACATCAATAAAAATTGTATTATGCTATGATGAAGAAACATTTATGCAATATTTTTGTAAGAAAATTGCTGTTAAGATTGTTATTGCTTGCAGTATAATTGTGCAACAATTAAAATGCAATATTTTGATGCCAACAAGTATAAGCTATTTACCCAAATTAGATGCGAAGTAACGACATAAACAGCTACGTCTTACATAGAATTAGTAAGGTATTTTTATGTCCCCCACCACTATAGTGGGGGACATATTGTTTTTGCCCTGTCTGTTGGTTGGTTGGTTGGTTGGTTTTTTTTTTTGGTCAAACTTTAACATTTTGCAATAACTTTTGCAATATTGAAGATATCAACTTGATATGGTGCATGCATGTGTATCTCATGAAGCTGTACATTTTGAGTGGTGAAAGGTCAAGGTAAAGGTCATCCTTCAAGGTCAAAGGTCAAATATATAGCTTCAAAGCGGCGCAAAAGGGGACATAGTGTTTTTGACAAACACATATCTTGTTCTTATGAAAATTAATTCTCTTTTCTACAACTGTTACATACAATCTCTTTCGTGAAATTGTTCCAGTTTGTTAGCAGTTTCTCTTAAACTCCTATTTCCACGTTTTTCATCTGTTTTCACAATTCAGAGGTCCTTATTTATGGGCAGTAAAAATGTCTGAGGACACTGATTAGTTCCTGATGGGGAAAAGTTATGGCTGTTTATCTCCCACTATTTTCTGGCAGTCATTGACTCTGAGGACATAAGGCAAAAAAAGGAAACAATTTGTGCTTCAGGCAACTCAAATTTACTTAACACATAGGCACAAAAAAATCAAGATGACGTGTCTTATGCAAAAACCATGTCGCTTGCTTCAAGTGGCAGGTCAATGTGGACACTTGAAAGTGTTCCATATTACTTATGTGGATATATTGAAAGTACATTTTTCTGTCCTCAGTACACATGTCTAGTCATCAAATGTTTTATTGTGTGTACTATTATGCATAATTGATTTTGTGCACTTTTCCTGCACAGCGCTGTTTGATAATATATTATCATTTATAGTGTTTGAAATCAAATTTGTGGACAACACGATCTATAATTCAGAAATGTGTTTACTATCAACAGAACACTTTGTTATTACATTCATCAGGATTATCTTTAAATGTACATTTGTATTTAATTGTAAACAGACTATCAATAATGTTCATATCAATCAAATTTCATTTTAAACATGATGTAATGCCCGGATATTACAGAAGTTTACATGCGTCATTTTAATTAATTTGCACCAGTTAAGTACTGCTGTAGAACATGTTGCATCCTGGACAAGATTACAAAATTGCCACATAAATCCTTCGTTGTCTGACATTTGCGGTTAGAATCCTGACAAATCATCGGTTGTTAAAGCGCAAACCTTGGTGGGAAAAACCTGTGACTCACTGTGGCTGCATTTTGGAAGTTTTTTTTAAGTCGTGCGTTGCACAATCATTTTATTCTTGGCAAGATATTGCGACAAAAAGTTATTCAGCTTTATCTCTTTTAACAAAATTGAAAATACTTATTTTCCACATGTGTATATCGTTACACACATCAGAGTCTTAATGGTCATAATTATCCCTAAAGATCATAGCACTGAGAAATAATTTGGTTTCTTTACTGTAAATGACAATACAATATAGGATTCAAAATCAAAACTACCCAGGACAAACTCTGACATAAAACTTCTTTGAAAGTGTACAAATGAGAAGGAAAATAATTAAGGTTCTTAATGACTTATTACAGGTGCCTAAAATATTGGCTGACATTAGCCTGTGCATTTTGGACAACTAATCATAGAAAAACAATTAAGTCAGTCCTCTTTAAATTGACACTCACAGTGTGTGTGTGTTGTTGTTTTTTTCGATCAATTTGGGTCCTGTAGGGAGACCCATTTCCAACAGATTTTTTAGATATTTTTCCCAAATGGAACCTAAAAATTCTCAATGTAACCCAGGCAAAATGAAGGCCATATGACCATGGCTAAACCATGGTTAACCATTGCGGACCACATTTTGTTAAATGGCACCACAGTCTTTGGCCATGGTCATTATGACCATGGTTGACCATGGTATAATACCATGGTTGACCATGGCCAAATACCATGGACATGATGACCATGGTCAAAGACCGTGGTGCCATTTAACAAAATGTGGTTGCTATGGTCATATGACCATGGTCTACCATGGTAGACTATAGTCATATGGCCTTCCTTTTGTAAAACGGCACCACGGTCATAAGTGGTCTTGTTTTCGACGGAAAAAGGCTGATGATAACTGCTGAAATTTCTGCAGGAATTACCTGGAGAATTCCAGGAAAAAGGTCAGGCTTGATAGTTCTTTTTTTTACCAAAACTAGAAATATAAGGCAGTTTTACTTTAATAATTAACTTTTTGGCATGGAACACTTGTGTGGAAAGGCGCATAGTCCTAAAGGGATGTGTCCAGGGCCATTGAATTACTGAAAGAACTTAAAGATAAAATTCAACATTGTAATAAAATCATTAGAATTGCTGACACTTCATCGGCATGTTGGTGAACAGTTAATGAGGATGAAATTATTGGTTATGCTTCTGATTCTGGTAATGACAAAAACATTCATAAAGCAGAGTAAAGAGTGATACAATGTAGCAAAATTGGGAAACATAAGTGAACACAGTGCCAAAGAAGTTGAAGTGGAACCAATGGCTGATCAGTTTAGCCGGTAATTTATTAAAGACTTACATTTCCAAATATAACATTAACCACGTGCCTTCATTCAGCTTGCTTCTGTTTCAACTTCCTGTGCACACAATATTCTTCCTTTGTAAAAACAGCAATGCAACCAACACGAAGTGATGACCATTGTAAACCATGGTCACCATGGTTTTTTATGGTTGACCATGGTATTTGAATGTCGTTTACATAAAGTATGCAATAATATTAATTGTTCTTGGAAGAATTAAAAGTACAGTTTAAGCAAGTTTTATGGCCATCTTATTTCAAGAACATTTTAAGATGATATCAAGAACACAAACATGTACAACAATTAACATTATTGCATATTTTATGTAAATAAAGATTAAACATCATGGGAACACTATAATGAAAATAAAAGTAAATTTGCCGATCATGGTACATGTTTTAATTTACCATGGCCAACTATGGTCTGTCTTTTGTCACAATTGCCGACCATGGTCCATGTTTTCTTGTGACCATGTCCAACCATGGTAGGTCTTTTGTCACAATTGCCGACCATGGTTAACCATGGTCACCATTGCCGACCTTGGTCCATGTTTTGTGTGACCATGGCCAACCATGTTCCTGATTATGTTCCACCACAGTTTTTGATGGCTGACATTCAAATACCATGGTCAACCATCAAAAACCATGATGACCATGGTCTACCATGGTAATCGTTTCGCCTGGGAAGGTTTCAAAAAATGAATATTTTTAATATACCAATTATCTCCAAATCCAGCTCTAAAATTTTGCTTTAAATTAAAGTTGAACCTTAGAAATTATAATACTGAAATCGCCTTTCCTAGCAATTTAAAAGAATTAAATTTTATAAGCATAAAATCAAAAGCATTAATTTCCCAATTTGAGGCAAAAGTACGCGATATTTCCCAATCCAAAGGGACCTGTCCCCATTCCCAACATGCTGAAAAAAACAACACTGAATCAAGTCTAGGCAAAAAGTTTCATTACTGATTAACCCTTTGCATGCTGGGAAATTTGTCATCTGCTAAATTGTCATCTGCTGAATTTCTAAAATTAGCATTTTCTTTGATTTTTTTCAAAGAATACTATCAAAATAGCAAACAGTTTGGATCCTGATGAGACGCCATGTTCTGTGGCGTCTCATCTGGATCCAAACTGTTTGCAAAGGCCTTCAAAATTCGGTTCCAGCACTGAAAGAGTTAGCCTGTGTGGACAACAGTTTAGGCACACTCATAATGTCCAGTTTTCCCACAGTATGGCTCCAATACATACCTGTCTATAACTATCAAGTAAAAAATCTCAAAGCTTTCATAAGGGCTTATTGTCTGGTGAAGTCCCTGCATATGCAAGTATATGGTATAAACTGTAAAAGTAATGTAAAAGTACACCTTTGTGTAGCTACAATCAGAGTAATAGTTCCTCTATTTCGCTTATTATCCAAAAGACCCTTGGTATGACTTATGCATATCATCTTCTGCCCTTTAAGACAAATAACCAGTTGATCCAACCAATCAGAAACATGCTTTCATGGTCTTAGTACTTTTTAACTTTTATTTACAGTTTACATGTGCACGGCACTGATCTCAATTTTGAAAGATATCCATTGTTATTGGATTGATATCAATTAATTACAGTTTACATTTCTATGGCACTGACCTCAAATATTAAAGATATAGATTGTTATTGGACTGATATCCATTATTTACAGTTTACATTTCTAAGTAGCAGTGGTGGAGTGGACATGATGTTCACCTTGCAACCAGGAGTTCACGAGTTTTAACCCTACTGTGGGAGCATCTGTATCTTCCTCAAAGACACAAAGTACTGGTTCTACCTAGGAAACTGACTCAAGAGGGTTTCCGGAAACTTATGCTTTCAATGCAATGGAGCTAAATTAAAAAAAAAGTTTTTGACTGCAAACAAAATTTAATAAAGAGGAATAACATGTTTATTGTAACCTTAATTTACACATTACAAAAAGGAAAAACTATAAAAACAATCAGTTGCCCATTTTTATAATGGGAATTTCATGTAAATAGTATTTATTTGATGCTTGCAAACTCATTTTCAAGGAAAGATTATACAAATCAAATACATGTTGACAGGTTGAATGAATAACCTGACTGAGGGATTATAAATACAGTGGTAAAAAAATCTTTGAAAATGCATTAATGCAGTTGCATAGCTTTGTCGCTAGGTGTCCTAGCCACGTAAAAAGGAAATAAATAAGCAATATCCTGTTTAGTCAAAGAAAATAATCCCTGCACAGATTAAAGAAAGAAATCAATTGGAATGGGTCTCACAATAGCATGTGACATTTATGTAGTGATTAATTGCCCAGGTTCAGTTACATTAAATAGGCGGGTGCAAATATTACTGCAGTTTTGCTTTTCATTGATAACACAGTTTGCTGGTAAATTATAACCAGTGCAGTCAAAATTGAACATTTTCTGATAGAGCTGCAATGACCCTCGGGATGCATATATCAATTGAATCAATCTGTTGATGATTGCGTTTATGACATGATTTGCTTGATGCTAAAGGGTTTGACATGATTTGCTTGATGATAAAAGATATGGCATGATTTGCTTGATGATAAAGGGTATGACATGACTTGCTAGATGATAAAGGGTATGACACGATTTGCTTGATGATAAAGGGTATGACAAGATTTGATTGATGATAAAGGGTATGACATGATTTGCTTGAGGTTAAAGGGTATGACAAGATTTGCATGAGGATAAATGGTATGACAAGATTTGCTTGATGATAAAGGGTATGACAAGATTTGCTTGATGATAAAGGGTATAACAAGATGTGCTTGATGATAAAGGGTATTACATGATTTGCTTGAGGATAAAGGGTATGACAAGATTTGCTTGATGATAAAGGGTATGACATGATTTGCTTGATGATAAAGGGTATTACATGATTCGCTACCTCTGCTGATGAGTCCATATGACACACTTAGCAAACTCTGTTGATGAATGTATGTATTTATGTAATAAACTTTACTTGCTCTTTGGAATACATGTGACATACTTAACCTTCTCTGTGGAATTCATATGACATCATTTGCCTTTTGTGCTCAAGAGCTCATACAGAATGTTTCCCTTCGGTATCCATAAGCTGATATGACATGCTTTACCTTTTGTCAATTAATTGTTTTATTACATTTTTTTCTATGTATTTTATATGAAATATTTCCTTCTCTGTATGTGGACTTTATACAACATGTTTTGCCTTTTTATGCCCCCGTATCGAATGATCAGGGGTATATTGTTTTTTGCCTGTCTGTCATTGTATGTGTCTTTCTGTCATTGTATGTGTCACAAACTTTAACCTTTGTCATAACTTTTGCAATATTGAAGATAACAACTTGATATTTGGCATGCATGTGTATCTCATGGAGCTGCACATTTTGAGTGGTGAAAGGTCAAGGTCATCCTTCAAGGTCAAAGGTCAAATATATGGCTTCAAAGCGGCCCATAAGGGGGCATTGTGTTTCTGACAAACACATCTCTTGTTTGTTTTAGATTTCAAATGACATGTATTTCTGTATGTGTTTTCGGATTTTATATTACAAGTTTTTGCCTTTTTCGTTTGTGGCCTACATATTTTCCTTCTTTTTCTGTATACTGTGTACGACATGTTTTTTCCTTTTTTGTGGACTTCATCTGGAATAGTTTACCTTCTCTATTTGGGACTTCATATGACATGTTCTACCTTGTCTGTCTGTTGACTTAATATAACATGTTTTGCCATGTCTGTCTGTTGACTTAATATGACATGTTTTGCCATGTCTGTCTGTTGACTTCATATGACATGTTTTGCCTTGTCTGTTGACTTCATTTGACATGTTTTTGTATTGTTTGTCTGTTAATGTCATATGACATGTTTTGCCTTGTCTGTCTGTTGAATTCATATGACATGTTTTGCCTTGTCTGTCTCTGACTTCATATGACATGTTTTATCTTGTCTGTTTATTGACTTCATATGACATGATTTGTCTTGTCTGTTTGTTGACTTCATATGACATGCTTTGCCTTGTTGATCTGTTTACTTCATATGACATGTTTTGTCATGTCTGTCTGTTGACTTCATATGACATGTCTTGTCATGTCTGTCTGTTGACTTCATATGACATGTCTTGTCATGGCTGTCTGTTGACTTCATATGACATGTCTTGTCATGTCTGTCTGTTGACTTCATATGACATGTCTTGTCATGGCTGTCTGTTGACTTCATATGACATGCTTTGCCTTGTCTGTCTGTTGACTTCATGTGACATGTTTTGTCTTGTCTGTCTGTTGACTTTATATGACATGTTTTGCCTTGTCTGTCTGTTGACTTCATGTGACATGTTTTGTTTTGTCTGTCTGTTGACTTGATATGACCTGATTTACTTTGTCTGTTGACTTTATTTGACATGTTTTGTTCTGTCTGTCTGTTGACTTCATATGACATGGTTTGCCTTGTTAGTCTGTTGACTTAATATGACATGTTTTGTCTTGTCTGTCTGTTGATTTCATATGACATGTTTTGTCTTGTCTGTCAGTTGACTTCATTTGACATGGAGGAAAAGCATTACAAACGCTTTATTATCTTACCAATTTCAAACCAAGATTAATCTTTAATAAAACAATATTGTAAACATTTTTGTTCAGATGGGATAATATTCTGCGTGTTTAAACATAATGTTTATATTATTTGTTGAATCTGTTACATTTGTTTTAAAAATCTTCGTTTTACCAGACTGTGAACAAGTCCCTCTCATAAGCTCTGACCACTCCATAATATGAGAAGATGGTAGAGTTATATACTTTCAAATTCAACAGCCCCATGACATGGCGGGATAACTCTGCCATGCTTCACCTGTTGCATTATTCTACATGTTTATTGCATTAGACTGAAGTCGCCAATGAGATCATTGGTCTGAATAAAGGCATTCACTTTTGCATTCATTTGACAGGATCAGATATAAAAAAGTGAAAATCCAGTTGCATCTGTAGATGCTTAAAAATGCGAACAAGGTCCTTTATTTAAGGTAAGTGACCCCAGTTGCCCCAAAAATAAACAATTGACAATATCACAGGGCAAACACGA
This sequence comes from Dreissena polymorpha, assembly GCF_020536995.1. NCBI lineage: Eukaryota > Metazoa > Mollusca > Bivalvia > Myida > Dreissenidae > Dreissena > Dreissena polymorpha. Next base: position 20,294,990 of record NC_068360.1, read on the forward strand.
ACAGAAATAAATCAAGCCGAGGTAAGCATTATATTGACATCTTTTGATAGCTGTGTTAGCCGATTTGGTCAATGTTTTGCTAAATAAATACCCAGGCGTGATTTTGTATGCTCTTTTAAGTCATCGTAACTCCATTTTCAAATTCCATTATTTATCAATTTATGTTAGCAATTAAGTAATTTATACTTAATTTGAGAAACATTAAGGCTATTTTCAGTTGGTGATAAATGATGCTTCATTAAACAACAGCATTTATGTGCACCAAGAGCAGGAAACTCATTTTGATGTAAATGCCTCCAAGTTCCCTGGTCTAGAACCAATCAGGAGAGTTATCTCTAAGAATCCATCTTGCAGATAAGAATCTAGGTGCACAGATTGCACCATTTTATGGTATAATCATGACTCAACTATGTGTGATTTACGCATGACAGAGTTCGATTGCTTCCCATCCAATCAATTCCAATTGCACATTGACTTCTCCTCAATCGATGTAATGCGCACTCAAAGGGTATTAGGGCCGGCTTGCATGATGCAAACTCTGTGATGTTGCCGTGCTTCGACTAATTATAACTTCTTCTTAAGGCTATATTTTCTGTCACAGTGAATAGGTTGAAGCTGTGAATTGCAAATGAAAAACCAAACATGTTCAAAGTGCTTCGGCTGTTTGATCACACTTATATGACTGTGGTATTTGCTCAAATGGTCTTGCATATGATTTTATAGTAAGCACTCGTCTAAGAAATCACAACTATTTTTTATTAGATGATGAACAATGATAAATGACCATTGAAAACTGGTCTTATGTCATATGTGGCTGATGTAGCTTCAGACCAACCTGCCCATTTGCAAAGTCTCGTATGGAGATAGGCTTTCAATTAATGAGACCAGGAAACCTTGCGCATTGAAATAGCGGACAAGGGAGCTCATGACCAGACTGTGCCAGGGTGGCAACCAAGGATGCCTTATGATCTTCAAGGATGGATGATAAGAGCATTGTCATGAGAATGTATGAAGATGGCACCCAAACATTAACCCATTTATGACTAGTGGACTCTCCCATCCTTCGAAATTGGATGGATTTATTTCCAAAATTAGGGATGTCTAGTATATTTATTTCTATATTTAGAATATTTCTTACAGAAATTCCTTTAAGCAAACATCACAGACCCTGATGAGACGCCACATCATGCGGCGTCTCATCTGGGTCTACGCTGTTTTCCAAGGCCTTTTTAGCTCTACTGTCAAAGGCAGAAGAGCTTATGGGATGGCATGGTGTCCATCTGTCTGTGTGTGTGTGTGTGTGTGTGTGTGTGTGCGTTTGACTTTTCTTGTTTATCCGATAAAGTCCACAGTTTTCTTCCGATTCTTTTCAAACTTGTTCAGTGTCTTTATATTAATGAGGACTCAAACCCTATTGATTTTCAGGTCACTGGGTCAAAGGTCAAGGTCACAGCGACTCGAAATATTAAAATGGTTTCCAGATGTTAACTCAAGAAAGCTTAGGCCTAGGATCATGAAACTTCATAGGTACATTGATCATGACTGGCTGATGACCCCTATTGATTTTCGGGTCACTAGGTAAAAGGTCAAGGTCACAGTGACTCGATATAGTAAAATGGTTACTTTTTCTTGTTTGTCCGATAAAGTCCACAGTTATCATCCGATTCTTTTCAAACTTTTTCAGTGTCTTTATATTAATGAGGACTCGAACCCTATTGATTTTCAGGTCACTGGGTCAAAGGTCAAGGTCACAGTGACTCGAAATAGTAAAATGGTTTCCGGATAATAACTCAAGAATGCTTAGGCCTAGGATCATGAAACTTCATAGATACATTGATCATGACTGGCATATGACCCCTATTAATTTTCAGGTCACTAGGTCAAAGGTAAAGGTCACAGTGACTCGAAACAGTAAAATGGTTTCCGGATGATAACTCCAGAATGCTTAGGCCTAGGATCATGAAACTTCATAGGTACATTGATCATGACTGGCATATGACCCCTATTAATTTTCAGGTCAAAGGTCAAGGTCACAGTGACTCAAAACAGTAAAATGGTTTCCGGATGATAACTCAAGAATAATAAGACCTAAGATCATGAAACTTTATAGGTACATTGATCATGACTGGCAGATAACCCCTATTGATTTTCAGGTCACTAGGTCAAAGGTCAAGGTCACAGTGACAAAAAAAGTATTCACACAATGCTGCCACTACAACTGACAGCCCATATGGGGCATGTTTTACAAACAGCCCTTGTTTAAAAAGAGCAATAACGAAGCAATAAGTCCAGAATGACTTCCCCTTGAATATGAGAACATTTTGAAATCCCGCTTGTATATGCAATTAATTCCACAGTTTTCATCCAATTTTTTCCAAATTTGCACAGTATCTTTATGTCAATGAGGACTTGAACCCTATTGAATATGAGCAGAATCGGAGAAATAAGTACACAATAATCTCCCCTTGGATTTGAGAAATTCTCCTTGTTTGCGCATATAAGTACACAGTTTCCATCTTATTCTTTCCAAACTTGCACAGTGTTTATAGTGTTTATGGGCCATTTGTTTCTAGACGCTAGGCATAAATGGGTAAAAAACAGCAAGGTTGACAACCTAATGGAGACTACTTCAGACATGATTCAAGGTAACCGCTGATGTATCGCAGTCCTGACTATAACAGTGTAGGATGGCTTAAACAACATCATAGGTGCAGAAAAACATGAAGGGCATCAGGGGACTGTAGTTCAGACGTTTTTGACATGCTAGAGTCGTCCTTGAAACACAAAGAATACATTGATAGATGCCCGGAGAGTCTGTAGTTATCCTATTTCATTCCTTGTATGTCTATCATGTTCTTGTTAGGACTTGCGGTCATTCCTTGTATGTCTATCATGTTCTTGTTAGGACTTGCGGTCAAATGCAAATGCCAAGGTCACAGTAGTTTGGAAGGCATACCTAGAATGAAGTATGAACGCCATGACGACGCTGATGACCGCTGTTTGAAAGGGAAGAAAATGCTCACAAAATTGTGGGAATATGGTATATACATGAACAATAAAAATAGACAGCAGGTTGATAGCATTTAGATTTTTTCAAGAAAACAAAACTAAGGCTTTCTTACTATAACTCTATGTGTTTTCAAACAACTGTCTGTTCTGATTACCAGAAGGGATGAGGCCTGAGTCATATCGTCGCTGTCGTTCTCAAACCTCGTAGCTACAAAATGCCAAGTTTTCAGTAGAGAGTAAAAACCGTCTCGTTTTTTTATAACGATGTTTTAGAAATTGAAATTCTGTAAAAATACCAAACAAATGAAGCTGCAAAATACGGTCTAAGCCGTAGACGCGGAAGTCATACTTATAAGTCATACTGATGTTCAGAAAGTGTAGCTACGATATTTTGTCACCACAGTTGTGTCATTTGTATAAGCACGGAGCGTCCGTGGTATGAGGTACGACATTTTGTTTTGATAGGAAACCTCGTAGCTGCAAATATAAAAACAATTTTGTCAAAATTGTCCAAACGAAATGACGTACCTATAGGTGAAATGACGTCGCTACGACTTTATGCCGGAAAAAAAGCCAACAATCAAGCTACATCATTTCGTCACGTGCATTTTTCAAGGGCTCTGACTGGCGTAGAGCTAGAGGTATAGCACAAAACACGCGCCACACTTCATATATTCGGAAAAGACGAAAAAACATTTTTGAAAATTTTGGAGCTACGAGGTTTGAGAACGACAGCGACGATATGTGACAGGGGTACACACACTTTCATTTTAACATGGACCAAAAGATTACGCACTTGCAGCAAAGTTATCTTTTAAGAGAAAAAGTGTCACAAAGTTGCAGGCACCACATTATTATTACATGTATGACTAAGGTCCTACTCCAACATCAAAGATCAAAATAAAGCACTAATCATGTCGCACCTGTTGCAAGATCTGTAACATGTGTCAAAGTAGTATGTGGTATTTTAATCCACATCAGTAATATAATAATAATATATGAATTGAATTATTGAAATATTTATATAATTGTTCATTATCAGGTAAGTGTTGTTGTTGTTGAAATTCTGATGTGTATATTCTTATTGTTTATTGGTAATTAAACACAGATCAAATAAATCTATTGCATCGTCACCTCTATCTTCTTAGGTATACACAATACAATTCAAAGTAATTTGTTTTTCATTGACACACCCGTTATGCAAACAATTATTTTGTTCATGTCATATTAAATTGTAAAAATGAAAAAAACTGTAAAATGACGGAAATACTTCCATAAATAAGATTAATTCGTCTATTGTGAGTATTGACTTAATTAAATTGCTTTTTTAGATTGCTTTTTACTGTCTCTTTTTCATCTATTCAATTTTATAGAGTATAATTTAAACCTTATAAAATTGAAGTTCTGTTTGTTTTCATGAAGTTAATTTAACACAAGCATGCGAATTTTCACATGATTTTATTGCGTGATCTGATTTCAGCATTTCATTTCAGCCCACTTAAAAAGACGAACAAGGATTAAAACCTAATGGGTTGTATTCACTGGTAATAAATTCAATGTTTGCCATAAATGGATTTAATATCATGATTTGTGAGGTGAAGTTTAGGAGGGGGGGGGGAGAAGGGAAGGGGGGGATGTCCCGGAAGCTTTGAAGTACCCTTATGTGCTGATAAGATTATATAAATTACAAACGGTGACAGAGGTTTATTCAGCCCTGATAACGATGATTGTGTTTGTTATATTGCAGAAGTTTTGTTTGTGAATGAAAGGAGTGTCTATGATTATGGTCCATTTAATTTGTGTATTTTGTGTGGGGGTGGTGGTGATGGTGTTATTGTGTGTTATATTATGAAGATAAAATATGTATTTATTATAAAAAAAAATACATTTAATGTTTTCAAATAAACAAGTTTTTATGAATAAAATTCCAACAAATAGATGAAAAGGGGGATATCGTCCAATTGATCAGATACAGACCAACCTTATGATTGTTTTAGATGAGATCATAAATGATGGCATGCGCAGCCAGCGTAGCTCCGGACCCGCCTGCGCAATTTCTCAGTCTTGCATGGAGCTGCATTGGTGGCTATTAAGTCACACAAGGTTTTGTGTTCTCTTTAGCAGACAGAGTTATGCTCTTGCGAATGTGAATGATAGTCTGACATACCTGGTGGTCGCATGTAGCATAAGATCCATTTATGCATGATGCGGGTCAAGTATAAAAAACAGTCCACTTGCTTGAGTGCCTTGAGGATTATTTGCAATGTAATTTGAAGAACTTTTGTTACATGCAGGTGTGATTTTTCCAATGTATTATACATACCAATAGCAATAATACATGATAGAATAAGAATAATCTACAAGATTCACTAGATTTAAAGTATTTCTGAAATTTAAATGATTTCTTTATGTATTTTTTATCATTGTTGAGGCTGTTTGCAGAAAGCTCATAAAAACAGTAACAGTTGTCCAACTTTGTCATTCACCATGCAATTTTAATATAACAACTATAATGACCACCACTTAGGAAACTGTGCTTGACATGTAACACCTGTCTCCCCATCTCAAAGGTCAAGGTCGCACTTTTATCATGCAATTTTAAGATAATTTTAATACAACTAAGCTCATGTCAGCCATTAGAATACAATCAGGCCTGTGTCCATGGGATATTAAATTTGACCTTAAATCAGTTTGTCATGAAAATAAGTTGATTATGCAAATTTAACATAATTTTCCACAAATGTTCTCCATGTTCAGAAGATATCGCCCCTTGGGCAACGATCAAGGTCACAATAAAGGCCAGAGCAAATATGTATAAATTTCTACATGTTAAATGAGTTGCGTTCTGAGAAAACTGGGCATAATGCATGTGCGTAGTGTCATCCCAGATTAGCCTGTGCAGTCCTCACATGAAGAGACTTCCTTTTAACGAAAAATACCATAAAAGTGGAATGTGTCGTTCCTTATTAGCTTGTGCGGACTGCACAGGCTAATCTGGGACTACACTTTATGCACAAGCATTAAGCCCCATTTTCTCAGAACGCATCGCAAATTATTACAAGCATTATTGACAATAGGCTACACACATGTGCCTGACAGTCATCTATTATCTCAAGTTGAAAGACCAGCGTGCACAAGTGCAACAAGGTCCATCATTATTAACAATTATACCATACATGTGACAGTCTCTTAGCAAAAAGGAGCAAACATTTTTAACACAATTGATATTGAAAACACATCCTGCAACAGTGTATGTTGAACCCTTTGCATGCTGGGAAATTTGTCGTCTGCAAAAATGTTGTCTGAAATAAGCATTTTCTTCAATTTTTTTTCATAGAATACTATCAGAATAGCAAACTGTTTGGATCCTGATGAGACGCCACTTTCTGTGGTGTCTCATCTGGATCCAAACTGTTTGCAAAGGCCTTCAAAATTCCGTTCCAGCACTGAAAGAGTGAAGGTTATCATTGTGTCATGGTGGAACTTCTATCAATCTGTTCCTGCTGTGCAGCAGTGATGTGGAGCAGTGACTCACAATCTGTCAAGAGTGCAGTTGTTGAAAGAAATCTCCATTGAAGAGCTCTGCACTGCTGTATTACTCAACCCTCCTTGAAAAAAAAGAAAGAAAAAAACAAGCACTGAATTAGTCACAAACTTTTTTTTTTGCGTATTTGAATGCTCGTGGGTATTTTCAGGTTCTTTGAATACATGTTTTCACAAATGGAAGGTGATATGCTGTCAAGTGCTATTGCAATTGGCATTTTTAATATGAACTCTCATGAGGGTTTTGTCATAGAATATTAACCCTTTGCATGCTGGGTAATTTGTCTTCTGCTAAAATGTCGTCTGCTGAATTTCTAAAAATAGCATTTTCTTCGATTTTTTTCAAAGAATACTATCAGAATTGCAAACAGTTTGGATCCTGATGAGATGCCACGTTCTGTGGCGTCTCATCTGGATCCAAACTGTTTGCAAAGGCCTTCAAAATTCGGTTCCCGCACTGAAAAGGTTAAAATTACTGGAAAAAAACACACTATTTAAGAGTTGCTTTAGCTTGTTAACAGGCTGACTAACAAGCACGTGTATGATATTTACCCTCAAATGGTATTCTGATTGTTATTTTACGCAAAAAGTATGCGTTTGATTTCATACATGTTGTTAACTTAAGAACGCCAATGCTTTTAGTACGAGTTGCAGATACAAAAATTGGGGGACCGTTTGGGATAAAATGGGTGGGGATTTTTTTGGAAGACCAGGTTCTTTGTACTCACACACGAATGTTCTACTTCTACATTTAACATGCCCTCAAGTCAAAGGTCAAGGCTTTATTGTAATTTCAATACACATTATCCAATCTTACGAAAATGTGCAAAATATGTAAACCATGTAGAAATGGAGGTTTGTGTTTAAGAGGAATGTCCCTGCATCAAAGGTCAAGGTCACACTTATTAGTCAAAGGTCACATTTTCACGTTAAACAGCTTGTCTGGTCTGAAACTTTGTCATGCTTTTCTAAAATAACAAATACCACAAATGTTCACATGTTAAGATGGTTGGTAAAGTCCTTATCGCAAGCTCAAAAGTCAAGGTCAAATGTGGAATTCCAAGGCAGTTGTTCACTTTCTGCATTATGCAGCTTGTCCCCATTGGGACATCATCATTCATCCTGCAATATAAAAATAATTGAGTACAAATGTCCATCATGTGGTGATACCCATGTTCATTATGTGGTGATTGCATGTTAAGTGCAAATCCTGTCATCTTGGGCAAAGTTAAGGTTGCAGGTCTATCATGGGCAACTTGCTTGATGGTAATTGCTTATTTCAAGTATTCTTGACAATGGACTTGATACTCAGGCATCTAGTTTCATACCAGCCTTTGGTTTAAGAGATAGGGACATAGGCATAATCCAAAGTCTTGTAGATATTGTGATATTTTCTTTTTTAAATTCCCTCTGCCTATCATCATGGTGTTTAATTGATGCAGATTGCGTCCCTGAAATTAGGAGTTTGGATTGTTTCAGAGCTACCTCTCTTGCTGACTGTAACTCTTCTGTTGATGTTTTGCAAAGATTGGCGCTGCAGCGTCGCATCTTATATTACAAAATCAGCAAAGAAAAGCTAAAATTCTCCCACTCTTAACTTGTGTGATCTTACTGCTGTCATTTTGATTTTTGCAGGAACTAGTCTGGTAAATAATATATATTTAGATCTTAAATTGTTGTCATTTGATATTCTCATGCTGGTTGCGCAACAGATTAAACATGCATACAACCTTGCAAACATTTCACTTGTGACCAGCCTGAGAAAAATTATGATGAAGTGTTAAGTGCTGACTGAGTCTTTATGGTGTTTATACATAAAACATAAACAGATTAATGTTCTGTCTGGGTCGACTTTTTACTGGTTTATATCAGTCTTCAGTCCATGTTTTGGCCCAAGGTCAAGGTCAAAGCAGACATTTCAAAAAGTATTTTATGTCAAGAGGACATTTGGTCCTGTGGATTAAATACATTTGCAGGACTGGACTGGGATTCATAGTACCAAAACATAACGTTACGTCACCAACTCAAATTTATTGACATAATGATTATTGGAAAAATGAAATGGAAAAAAAAAACCACAACACTGAACAATGAACACTAAAAGGGGTATTCCACTACGACCCGATTCCCCAAGATTTGTCCCGATTTCCAATATTTTGAGGTCGGGGGCATTCCTAGCTCAATCGGTGAAGGTCCTAACTCATTCATAAATAGTCGTGGGCCGGTCAAAAATGTATCCTGCAACTCGTGAGCTCCCGAAAAATTGTGACCAGATTTTAAACTTGTTTAAAATTTGGCCAGGACCTCCAAGACTGAATTTAATCACAGTTGACTTGTAACAGCGTCGTAGTGCGTTCTCTGGCGTCGTAATGGAATCGTAGGTAATTTGTGACTCAATCGGGAAATCGGTGATCACGTGATCTGTCTACGAATCAGCTACGACATTGTCAAGACTCTCACGAGTTTACCCAGAGTGAGTTGCGAGCCCACTAAGAATCTCCCGATTTAGTTACGAAACAGTTACGCTTTTCGGAGAATGGGTGTGGTACAGTAGACTCTCTGTAAACCGGATGATCTCGGGACCGGCCTGATCATCCGGTTTTCAGAGAGTTCCGGTTTACCAAGAGTATGCATATTTCCGAAATATACATGGTATGCATTATGTATAGAATCACATAAAAATAAAACAAACCATATACATTTACATGTACCATGTGATAATTGTATGCAGGTACTGATGATGTTAATTGCATTTTTTTAAATGTGTTTTTTAATCGATAAAAGGCAAAAAAAAATCAGTACCAACTTGTTTTGATTAATCCCAAAGTGAGCGTGGTGCTTCATACATGTACGTACGTGGCATTTGTCATATAGGCGAGTGACGACACAAATAAGATTGTTGTAGATACACGATTTATTATTCAATACATACATGTACCATTTTAGATGCGTTCAAAATTAGTAAACGGCAATGAATGAATTTGCATACAGATGGATGGATATTTAACAGTCATATTTCTAACAGTTTATCTGACAAACAAACAAACAACCATTTCAGCATTAAAAACATGGGTATAAGATCTTTTAAAATACCCGAGAAGATCTCAAGAATGTGATCGTCGCAACAGCATGCATTATTTTTTTAATTAAATTGTTTATCATAGGCGATAATAAATAATTAATAAAACGATCGAGTCAATCACTTTTTGGTGTTACTGTATGTCTATTATAGACATTCACAGTTTGTTTTACATTACTTAATCAGACTCCCATAGGGCGGTAACGACTTGACACCTTTATGGTATGTTTAATCCGATTATCGATAATTTCGCAAGCAAAATGTGTGACACCGCACTCGCCGTGCTGACTAGGTATTGTTATTTTCACGCCTCGGGCATCTTGAGAATTTAGACCGTCCGGTATACTCAATGTATTTTACGTTGAAAATGACCAAATTTATGGAGATACCCGTCCGGTTTCCGGTTTTGAGAGAGTTCGGTTTATTCAACATTTTTTAACAAAGAAATAGAAGGAGAAAATATTAACGAGACTGGCCCGACCGTCCAGAATCGGGAGAGTTCCGGTATTCAGAGAGTGTGGTATTGGCAGAGTCTACTGTATATAAACAGGGCTTCTCGTTTTGTTCAGTCATTCAGTTGTTAGGGCTTTGTATGAATAACAGGTAATTTGTTTATAATCAAAAATGGCAGGAAAAGGCAAGGGCAGGGGGAAGATAAGTAAGAATACAATTGAAGAAGAAAGCACAGAAAGTCCTCCGAAAGGAGCAACTCCACATCCTATGGATTTTGAAGATCAAGATGTGGACCTTGATGTTGCAGATTGATCATTATCAATAGATATTGGCGCCTAATTCATGGGTGCTTTCGGTGAGGTCCTTTCTTTAGTCGTGACCGATCTGCTTCGTTCGTAGTACAGTGTTGCAGTAAATTCTTACACATCGTAATAAGGTCGCGACCCTATTCGCAAGACTTCAACCGAACCCCATGCTTCGTCGTAACTCAATCGTACCAGTGTCGTAACTGAATCGTAGACTTCACGAGTCTTCCTGATTAAATAAATGTGATAAATCGTAGCGAATCATGGGCTTTTTTTCGTAGTGGAATAAGGCCATAACAAATCACAACACACTCTCAGCTATTATTTAAAAAATCAAGAATTGTTTACTGGTATGCAAATTGCTGTTAAAACAAATGTTTTCAGAGACTAATAGGTAAGTTTGACAGTGACTAAAGAATCCAAATAAATTGTTTTTACAAAAAAACAAATCCCATTTACCGTAAATCTACGAATATAATACGCACTTTTTTACCTGCCGATTTTTCTTCAAGTAGGGGGTGCGTATAATATAGGAGTTTAGAGCAGAACAAAATTTTTCATGTGCAAATTTTCAACTTAATCGCTGTTATTCTCTTCGCGGCAGCCATTTTGAATTACACCATTACATCAAAGGGGTGCAACAGGGCTCGCGCTGTCGTTAGCCATTTCAGTCATTTGCGAAAATATTGAGAATTTGGCTCAATAAAAATCTTATTTGTGAAAATGCGAAAATCTAGTAAAATTTCATTGAAAACATCCGACATTTATATCGGACTGGTTTTCTATATTTGTCTCTTTGTTTTTATGAAAGTGTTCACAATTCGAACATTAAACGAAACCCGATCTGCACCCGATTATGAGACATCGCTTGACCTTATTGTTATTGAAGTGCGCATGGTAGCTGGCCAATCAACATTGAGCTCGCTTACACATGAAATGACGTTGTGGAATGAAACGTGAGAACGGGAGGAGCTATCGGATAATATTGGGTCATTCATGCGCAGACACTGTATACTTTGAATACACAGTTAATATCGTCGTCTGCCTACAAAATAGCGACTGGACGCTAAGTCATATCAAGAGATTAGCAAATGAAAAAAAACAACTGACAATACCCGTAAATAAATATTTCTTAGCTGACCACTATTTATCTTTCTACCGCATATTTACCATATCTGAAGTAAAGAGTGGTAATTAAATAATTACCCCCCGTTCACACATAGCTGCGACTTTACCACGATCATCCCGATCAAGCCACGATTTGAAAAAAAGGATCGAGGCCAATCAGAGTCTTAATCGAGCAATTTGGAAAATTATGGTCTTCATTTCACCGTTCTACGATGCTCCTATGTCGAACGCTTACTGCCTTTACTGCCGCGACATTCAAGATCATATACTACGATGCTACTCAGAGCTTTTACTGCGCTTTTACTACGATCATGAACATCTCTCCACGATGCTTCCGCGCTGCCTGTACGATAACGGCACTTCTACTACGCTCTTTTTACGACTCTACACCGATTCTTGTTGGCCACGATCCTGTTACGCTTGTTTTGAGCAGGTTCAAAATAAGCGTGGCGAGAGCGTAGAGCTCTCCGATCATGAAGACTCTACCGCGATCATACTGCGCTTATGAAGACTCTACTATGTTTCTCCTGCGATTTGTCACGATCGGCCATGTTTTCAGCCACACTTAGATCGTAGTAGAAGCGGCGTCTATATGTGAATGGGGGGTAAGTTTTATGATGCTAATAGAGTCTATTACACCTGTCTGCGGATTGCCGAATTAAATTGAAAGGTGATAATTAATTAATTTGTTTTTTACTCCCAAACTAGCCTTAATGACAGCAGCGTATTTTAATTAAAGAGATCATGAAAAACATGAGCGGTTTAATTGTATTTTAAGTTATATTAAAGTATCGAGTTTGTAACTCTAAAGAAGAAAAAGTAATTCATCTAGACAACTATAAAAACGGAAGTAACCATTTTGTCTTGTTATTACTTTATTATTATTATAATTATTATCGTTCCGAATATTGTCAAGTTGAATTAAATGTGAAAACAAAAAACATCATCTCTGCTTCTTTCTTTTGTAATTATGACTGCTTGACCCGGATGTCAGCAAGGGGCCCGTGTGTTATCGGTAACAATCAATGGTAATATAAACAATAGACAGAGATATTTATTATGCAACTGTCATAACAACAGCACTATAACACATCCCGATCAATATACCGGGGTAACAGATAGTTGACAACACCAAGTTGAATGCTATTTTCACAACACAAAAATATATTGACACATTTTTTTGGAAACGGCCGATTTCTGACATTGATTTTTTTAGTGCGTTTTTTTACTCGGATTTTCAATTTTTACCGATAAATTTTTACAAAACTCTGGGTTGCGTATTATGCACAAGGGCATATTATATTCGTGGATTTACGGTATACTTGTTAGGAATCAATGAAGTATCTAAAACAATAGAACACTTGTGGAATCTCAATTACATAATTTAACAGACCAAGTTTTTAAAGCGCAAAAAAATATTCGGAATTTAGAAAGTTTCTATAAAAAAATATTTCCCGGTGGCGAAATTATATGACAACTCAGATTTAAACTAGAAATGTCAACAAACTGGCCACAAAGGTATCTAAATCAATGAAACTGCACTATAAAGGGTTAAAATTTGATCAGGAATGAACGTTTAATACCCCATTTTCAATGATCTGAGTTGCAGAACGTGATTTCGTTTAACCATAAAAATACTATTGACATATTTACTCTTGTAGCAAGAAGTTTGGTGCGCATTTGAGTAACATTTCATTAATGTTAAGGTTCATGTAGAGGCTTCATTTTGAAAAATGTGGGACCCCTTAGCATTGAACTCAAATTTGACTAAAGGAAGAGTGCCACATTGAAAATGTATACATATATGCTTTAAAGGATGTTTTTCCTTCAAACTGCTACCAATTTGTACATCAACCTATCATAACATCCACAAAATCAATCAAAATACAAAGCTATTTTAACACTTATATATACATTATTTTCAAAAATCTGAATCATGTTTATTCCACGTATTTCGACAGAAAGATCGATACGTAACTCCGTTCAATTCATCACGGTATACTATTCTATTAATAATATATAATAATACATCGCTTTAACAATCTAAAAGTAGAAACAATTCTTTTAAACGGAGTTTTTAATAACGAAAGTGAAAACAACGGAAGTTGGATGGATATTCTGTGAGATGCACTTCGGCTCCATTAAAACAATACAAATAAACTAAAAAAGACGTGTGGGGGACAATTTTCAGCTGGAAAATATTTGAAATAGGGTAAGTGATGATATCTCTACGTGGTCATTTCTGATATTAGTGCAATCTCTTGCTGATTAATGTTAATAGTTGTTTTACTAGTTGCCACCCAACTGTCAAAATAAGTATGTGTTTTCTCAGGTATGTGTATACACATACCCGGTTTTCTCATCACTGCACGTGGTTTCGACCGATTTGTTTTGCACGTTTTTCTACAGATTACAGCGATGGCCACGCTTTCAAAATGGGTAGAAGGAATCGAAATATAAAATCAATCGTTTTGCCAATTTCTTTATATTCCTTTACAATTGTATATGTCGTCTGCAATCTATTTCAATTTGAGATGGTTTAAAATTTGCAATTTGGTTGAGAGGTAAATAACAAAATTGTTAAGCCTTTGAAATAGAATTGTGACTCTTATTATCCACCATACCTGGATTTTTAAAAAGTAGTTACGTTTTAGTTATTTTTAGAACTTTGTTTAGGATATTTATCCCAAAAAGGCAGTTGAATAAAAACTCATTTGTTGTTTTATGACAATAATTTTATGTGAAATGTTGCTAACTTGACCTTGTATATGTATATAGCTTTGTTTTTATTCAACTTAAGGTAGTGCATATCCTTCCTAACTTTAGATTGAGATTTTGTAAATTAGTGTAAAAATGTATTGGTTTTAAACCAAAATATGAATAAAGCACACAAATATTGAATGTCAAAAATGGGTTTATGTTATTCTATCCGTCTTTAGCTTTCAAATGATATATAGTTTGACCATATTGTACCACATTCAATGAAGAAAAACCAAAGCAAAGTTTTAATGAATTTTAATCCCCCCCTGGAACCTTAACAAAAAACGATGTAATATGTACTGTTTATATATTCTTCGAAGAAGAGGGGGTACACTACCTCTAGCGCGATTTCTGCCATCCACATCGCATCACCGTGATTCAGCCAAGAGTGGACAATAACTATCTCACCACGATACACCGTTGAACACGGTGATTTCGCTGTTGGGAATTGTGGTGTCAGTCTCTGTGTTATGGGGAAATTGATCTCACGGTGGACCACTATGATCGCGGTGGACCAACGCGGCCTCGGTGGTTCGCTGTGAAATACAGGTAAATGTGAATGAATATGTATATTTCGATATTGCAGACCGTATAATTTTTGCAAAGTTCTAGAATGTTTTGTTACATTTGCATGTACATTTGTATACATTGTAACTTGATTGTTAACAATCGTCATTATTTTCTATTGTTTACCCTCGTTTCACAATCATTTGACATGTCGTACATTGAGCGTGATGTACTTTATATTCTGTTTCTACAGTTTCTGCGTGAAGATTTATTTGTTGTTAATTAAAAGAACTGTTTGTTTTTGTTAAAATTTCGGAAATACTTTCTCGTTTGTGCACGTATAGCTTGCGGTATCTGGACAAACGGCACCCGGAAAATCGGCACCCAGTGTTTTTTGCATACGCGGACAGTCGGCACCCGGTAAATTTGTCAACCCAGACAATTGGCACCCGATTTAATTGTATACCCGGTCAAACGGCACCCGATTTAATTGTATACCCGTACAAACAGGACCCGATTAAATGCGATCGATAAGGCTTGTCAGCACCTTGTTGAACTAATTCGTCTAATCCGCTAATTGCTTTGGTGAAAGAGATGATTAATAAATCCCTATAATAAACTGTGTTAACAAACCAAGTTGAAGTCCAAAATTTTATTGCATAAACATAATACAATGTTTCAGCACAATAAATAATAGTGACATAATATAAGTGTAGATTGATTAACGTTATCTGCTAATTGGTTTAATAACACCTCTAAACAATTTACAAATATCAAAGACAATTGAGCTGAACAGAATTAACAGGTCATCTTTTTACCAGGTGTTTATAAAAAAAATATACACGATATTTTACCGATCAGAACTTTCTTTTTTATTAAGATCGGATTAAGTGTTCGTGTTTCATATGAATAGATATGGTTGCATGAAATTAAAATGATTCGTTGTCAAACAAAAGTACGGTTGACATTAAATGCATTATTTTTTTCTTTACGCGATATTGTGTTAGTATGTTGATGCTGCATTAACATTTCTTAAAATTGACAAAAAAAAATGGCGATTATTTTATCCGACGACATAAACAAAAGTTTGCCTCTACAAGTTTTCCAGAGAGTGCAAAACGCGTGCAAATCGGGCCATCAAGCAGGAAAAATCGGTATCGAGATTACTGTGTACACACTCGACCCTGTGTATTGTCAAACACACGTCAATTAACTTGTGCGACATTGTGGCCTAGAGCGTTTTTCTCAATCAGTGTCCGACAGAAGTGATACATTAAAAATTTATTTTATCTCCCCGTGCTTTACCAATAATCGGTAACTGTTAAATAGATCTTCATTATTTTTCGCAAATTATAATTTAATCGACATTATTCAAAATTTCTGCGAATATTGTCGGCTGGTTTTGTTTTTCACGCTGTTTGTTTTCTGCAATTATATTACGTTGAACATTGCTTGATGAAAATAATTATGTAATCGCTATCAACTTATTATCCCCTTAGTTACCGCTATGTGTCCTCACAATTTACAAATAGGTTTCGTTTCACCGATTTTTAAATGTTCCGAATTTGCAAATTTTGTTAACGAAACGTTAAACCATCGTCGCTTGTTGTAATCAATTACAAGCGTGAATCGATTTAAAATTAAAACCGGTGCACCGGATGTATTACTTCAAGGTGGCCAATCAACCTCACCATTACCCAAACAAAATATATGTACATGTATACAATATATAATTTGAAAACACCACAATACACGGAGAAGGTACTTTTTATCGCAACAATTTTGTCCATATATATAGCTATGACCGGGTACTTTAAATAGGGTGCTGATTGACCGGGTGGCCTTTGTCCGGATACTGCAAGCTATACGTGTACAAACGAAAAAGCATCTCCGAAATCTGAACAAAAAACAAACAATTCTTTAAAAAAAAAAAGAGTAAATTTTCACGCAGAAACTGTAGAAACAAAACAAAAAGCACATCACGCTCGATGTACGACATGACAAATGATTCTGGAACGAGGGTAAACAATAGAAAATAATGACGATTGTTAACAATCAAGTTACAATGTATACAAATGTACATACAAATGCAACAAAACATTCTAGAACTTTGCAAAAATTACACGGTCTGCAATATCGAAATATACATGTTCATTCACATTTACCTGTATTTCACCGCAAACCACCGAGGCTGCGGTGGTTCACCGCGATCATGGTGGTCCACCGTGAGATTGATTTCCCGATAACGCCGCGGTGTTCAGCCACTGTCGACGCGATCTATCATGATGAAAACACCTTCCGATCGCGGTGATTTTCCAGGCTCACGAAAAATTTCCACGGTGGGAGTGAGATGGATGGCAGAAATCGCGCTAGACATAGTGTATATTGTTTTGCACATGTCGGTCGATCCGTCAGTCGGTCTGTCCATCCACCAGATGGTTTCCGGATGATAACTCAAGAACGCTTAGGCCTAGGATCATGAAATTTCATAGGTACATTGGTCATGACTGGCAGATGACCTCTATTGATTTTCAGGTCACTAGGTCAAAGGTCAAGGTCACAATGACTTGAAATAGTAAAATGGTTTCCAGATGATCACTCAAGAATGCTTATGCCTAGGATCATGAAACTTCATAGGTACATTGGTCATGACTGGCAAATGACCCCTATTGATTTTCAGGTCACTAGGTCAAAGGTCAAGGTCACAGTGACTCGAAACAGTAAAATGGTTTCCGGATGATAACTCAAGAATGCTTATGCCTAGGATCATGAAACTTCATAGGTACATTGATCATGACTGGCAGATGACCCCTATTGATTTTAAGGTCACTAGGTCAAAGGTCAAGGTCACAGTGACTCGAAACAGTAAAATGTTTTCTGGATGATAACTCAAGAATTCTTACGCCTAGGATCATGAAACTTCATAGGAACATTGATCATGACTGGCAGATGACCCCTATTGATTTTAAGGTCATTAGGTCAAAGGTCAAGGTCACAGTGTCTCGAAACAGTAAAATGGTTTCTGGATGATACCTCAAGAATGCTTACGCCTATGATCATGAAACTTCATAGGTACATTGATAATGACTGGCAGATGACCCCTATTGATTTTCAGGGCACTAGGTCAAAGGTCAAGGTCACAGTGACTCGAAATAGTAAAATGGTTTGCGGATGCTAACTTAAGAATGCTTACGCCTAGGATCATGAAACTTCATAGGTACATTGGTCATGACTGGCAGTTGACCCCTATTAATTTTCAGGTCACTAGATCAAAGGTCAAGGTCACAGTGACTCCAAACAGTAAAATGGTTCCCTGATGATAACTCAAGAATGCTTATTCCTAGGATCATGAAACTTCATAGGAACATTGATCATCACTGGCAGATGGCCCCTATTGATTTTCAGGTCACTAGATCAAAGGTCAAGGTCACAGTGACTCGAACCAGTAAAATGGTTTCAGGACGATAACTCAAGAATGCTTATGCCTAGGATCATGAAACTTCATAGGTACATTGATAATGACTGGCAGATGACCCCTATTGATTTCCAGGTCACCAGGTCAAAGGTCAAGGTCACCGTGACTAGAAACAGTAAAATGGTTTCTGGATGATAACTCAAGAATGCTTACGCCTAGGATCATTAAACGTCATAGGTACATTGATCATGACTGGCAGATGACCCCTATTGCTTTTCAGGTCACTTGGTCAAAGGGAAGGTAACAGTGACAAAAACATATTTACTCAATGGCTGCCACTACAACTAACAGCCCGTATTGGGGGCATGCATGTTTTACAAACAGCCCTTGTAAATATTAGCTCTCTGTTATTTTCAGGTGTTAATTCTTTGATATAAATAAACTTTTGCTCGTGAATTATTTGTGGGACATTCGGACCGGCAACATAGCTTTTTCAATCGGACCTGTCTTTAAAATGTCGGTCAGGTCCGCCACTTTTGGGAATGTCTGGGTCAAAGGAACTTTTTGTTTAGCTTTGTTTGCTCGCATAGTTTAGTGCTGAATGATTTTCTGCCGTTTTGTCATCAACCCCAGAGGACATGAGAGTTCAGTTATGCAGAATAGCGCTTGATGCATAAAATGCCATGTTTCAGAGGTGACCTTGAATCGTCCTATGCCTTGGCCTTGTTGCACTAAGCTTGGTAAAGAATATTCATTTGAATGATTTTTTTAAATTATGTAAACTGCATTTAACGGCGGGTCATTTTAAACCTTAGGATCATGGAAGTGAATCAAATTTGTATCAACACAGTTATTTAAAGTTTAATAAATCTTACCATTTTGGGAAAAATGGTTTGATATGTGCTTCTGTTTTGTAAATTTATCAAACAGACGCATTTCATGAATGGCAATTTATTACCTTGATTTCTCTTTCAAGATAAAAACTCATATGATAAATAAAAAGCAAGCAAGGGAACATTATGCAGATTACTTTAGAACATGGGCATTAATATCAATTTTTTATGCAGCTATCTTAAAGAAATTTACATTAGTGACATTTGAATGCAAATTATGCATGCTTTTATCTTGTGACATGAGGAAAAAACATAAAAAACATATCACTTCAAACCGTATGTCTAAATATTAATTCTGAAATATATTAGTTAAATTAAACTATAAATAGGTTGTTCTTCTTTTCTTTTTTTTTGGGGGGGGGGGGGGGCTTAAAATCCGGGGCTTAAAATCCATAGCCCGTAAATTCAGGTCTTACACAATCAGAGTTTGATTTTCTAATTTAAATTTTAACGATTTCAGCCTTTCATTCGCAAATGAATCATTTCCAATTTGAGAGGTAATGAAATCCATTTTCCAGATGAACAATTTATAAACAAACTTTTCATTCAATATCCCCCCATCCTTTCAATATCAGTAGCTGGAGTCTCAATATTCAATTTATTTTATCTGAGGTTTTGAAGGTAAGATGGTCTGCTCTTCATTCTTTGTTTACTTTTATCCTCATGCTTGTTTAATGTGTGTTAAGACGACAATTTTCACAGGAGATTCCCCCTGTACTCATACATGATTTAGCCTCAACCATTATCTTGATAGGGGGAATAGCGATCTGATGTAGCAGACGACATTTACATATGTTCATATCAAAACATTAAAACCTTGTAAACGAAAATATGCATGATATCAATCAAACTCCATTGCGCATTATGGCTGCGTAATATTCTAAAAACACTAAGATTTATGGCCCATTGCTCATCCTTGACTCCTACAGAAGATGTGTCTGTAGTCTAGTGGCCACCTTGAAATGTGAAAAAAATACACACAACCAGTCTGCTCCACATGGTAGACTGTGTTATGTTTTCTGTGGTTAGTATTGTACTGGTGTTACATTTGTAGTACTAATGTAAAACTGTCTGGGAAGTTAAAGATTATATGAAATGGAGTTAATTAAGTGAACACAATAGCAGGTAAATATACACCATTTATTGTTTATTACTATTGTTTGAGGTGTTAAGCCTGTGATTGAGACTGATTAATACCTTGCAGTTGTCACCTTTTGGTAAAGCTGGTTTAATGACAATATTGATTATGTCGAGATGTTCACCTTAAATTCCCTCTTGATACAGTGAGGTGAGGAAATGGCACTTTGTGAGCCTTTCCCGCCAGCATCAGGGCAGGTGGACCGGGCTAAAATGAGTTTACATCATCATCAGATTGAGTGATATGGGAGGAAAGAAAGACAATGTGTCTGGCCTGATTTTAGCTATAACTTTACAAATAACACCAGTTTAAAAACCCTGCCTTTTTATCTTTTGTGTGAAAATATGAAAAAATAACATGTTTTTAAGTATTTCAACAAATGCATGTTAATGTACTTAGTAATGTTTTGTTTTTTTGGTTTGCTTCAATGGTCTGATGCCTGTTTGATTTAAATGAGGTGTTACTGCTATTTGGGAACAGAATTATTATAATTTATTTTGTAAGTGCGCTCTTATTGGTGTAGGCAAAAACAAGAACTGATGACAGTTACATGTATATGGCTATGAAGAGCAATAATTAACGCTAATTACATTCATGACGTTAGTAGTGATCTGGTTTGTATGAAAACCACTTCCTTTAAATTGCTTTACACTTTTCTAAGCTTTTTAAATGAATTAAAGAGAATCAGTTATTCATAATTGCTTAGTTACTTTTCAATAGATATCTATTAAAACACAGATAAATACAGATTTATATATTTGAACAACTGTAATTTGATAAATACAACAAACTGTTTCAATAGCGATAAATGTTGAAATTGTTATTTATAAAAACTGTAATAATATATTGTTTTAATAAATCTTTCTGTCAGATACACTTTGTGTTATCAATTACTCAATCTTTAGTCTATCAATAAAGCTGCACACTTTGAATGCTTGGCAAATATGATTACTAATATTGGGAGATGTCTAATGGGTCCTCTTTCACAATTTTTTCTTTACTTTGACTTAAAAATGTTGAAAAAACATCGTTTTAAGATTGATGACATTACAAGATGCTCAAACAAATGTGTTTGTTTCAATATATTTAATAGTCTGTCTTATTATATATTGTGGGCTGCATAAAACCTACGTTTGCCACATTTATTACAAGTTATTGTCAGTTATACTGAAATGAACGTTAGTTTCAAGTTAATATCTTAATATTCCTTACAACATCAACAGCATTGTTGCAACCAACGTATGAACATTAAGGCAATTTTTTGATTATGTGTTTGTTGAATTCTTCTGTTATTACATTAACTGATTTTTTCCCTGAAAAAATTACAGAGAATCCAAGCTAATGGTGAAAGAACATATTCCCCTGTTCTGTTCAAAGTGCAGGGTCTTGGCATAAGAAGCTTGTATCAACCTCACATGTTCTATGTGAGATACAGTAGTCTGGAGCTCATTTTTAGATTTACGGAATTCATTATGATGAAAGCTATAAAGGAAATAAAATATTTGTACACTTATTTTACTAAGCATGCATCTATGGGCCTGAGAGATGAGCCAGACTGCAGTTATTACTCAATTACAAACTCCAATTCATCAGCGAAGAACAATTAACCCTTTACCACTTAGATATGTATTTAACCGTTTACCACTTAGATACGTATTTAACCCTTTACCACTTTGATAAGTATTTTCATGCCTTTGTAGTCCCTTAGAAAATTAAATTTAATTAAAGATGTTTCTTACTAGATTCAAATTATAAAGGCTTCTTTTCCAACCCTTAGATACTGGTGAGCAGCAAACAGCATAAAACCTGAACAGACTGCGAGTTATATGAAGGCTGTTCTGGTTTTATGCTTTTTGCTGCTCATTTACAAGGACTATTTTTCTTGTATGCTTATTTGAAACGCTCTCGAGTCTGCTTCCTCAGGACTAGAACCAGTACTTGGTGTCTGGGAAAGATCAAAAGAATGCTTCCACACTAGAACCAGTACTTGGTATCTGGGAAAGATCAAAAGAATGCTTCCACACTAGAACCAGTACTTGGTGTCTGGGAAAGATCAAAAGAATGCTTCCACAGTGGAGATCGAACCCGTGATCTCCTGGTCGCTCGACGGACATCATATCCACTACGCCATGGCAACGCACCAGTGTTCAAATGATTTACATAACATTTTTATATACATAGCTATGAATTGATTGCTCTCATAGTTGTCACAATACAGGTTTGTTTTCTCATATCCTTTGGGACTCTAATAGTTCTACATTTTTAATGATTTAATTGTGTTTTAATTCAACGTTTTAAGAGGTTGAAGAACTTCTCTGGACATGGGCCTTAAACAAGTCTTTGAATTTCAAAGTTTGGGTTTCATGCCATTTTAGTATCACTGTTTTATCAGTACATCACCTACACTATCATTGCAGATAAACTGCAAAACCGGGGATTTCTACAATGCAGTTGAATACAGTGCATCAGAATTTATGTTACATGGCATGTGTCGCAGTAATGTTAACTTGACCTTTGCAAAGTTGTCGCAGTATATTTTTACTTGCAGTGTTGTGATATTTTTAAGTTGTCGTGATTATTTATACAAATAATAACTGGTGTTCATAACAATCATTAGAAATGTTTTTCCATCAAATCAATGTGAGTGTTTCCTGTTACATTCATGGGCATTGTGTTCCATAATAAATGTGGTGTTGTGGTTTCACATTACTCTTGAACTAATGTACTTTTTGATTTCAGTATTTTTTATGGGTAGAAGAATAATGAAAATAGGACTCTGTGTAAAAAAAAATTAAACAAAGTTTTAGTTCATGTAGAAAATGTATTATGCATGCAATGTAATGTACCAAAAAGCCCATAACTTCAGCAATTTTAATGCATGTGTTTTGAATGTAAACAAGTGGTTATGGTCTAAGTTGCTTGTACTAAAGTGGGAAAGCACACACATTTCATTACCTATTTAGGATTGGACGTTTTACACAAACATACCATTGTTTGGTCAAATATTTGTGATTGCATTTTAATGACTTTTGGCAGATATTTATATGACTAGTTGTAAACATTTGACAAGTACAGCTGTTTCAGTTTCATTTGCCATAGAATTGTGGAAAGCATAAAGTCCTGATGTAAGCAGTAGAAATGGTTAAGCAAATAAAATGTCAGCAATTAAGTTGTATAAACGAGTGCTATTGTCTATAATTCAATACATGATTGTGTTAAAATCCTGATAATATCCAGTATGTCTGTTCTTATCCATTTAAATCGTGACTATTCTATTAACTATTAGTATTAGTTATTATTATAAACACTGCTTCAATGGGATCAGTGTTAGAACCTTAAAGCATTTGAAACATTCATACTGTAAATGCTGTCTTGCAAAAATGATTTGTAACCTAATGTAGGGTGTAGGAAAGGTTCAGCATGTTTACAAAAAGGGTAGGGGTGGGTAGGTTTTGGGGGGCATAATTATAGTCTATTTTGTCGTTCAAAAATATCATTTGAAGGTAATTAACTTTTGCCTGATACCCTTCTGAAGTTTCATCCGTTCATCGTCCCGTCATTTCTGTCATCTGGAATAGTATCTGGTATCACAAACTATCCTGATTTCATTTGTAGCCTGATGTTCAAGGTTCTGAAAGCCAAGAATATTATCATATTATGGCAGTATTCAACATAAAGTGCAATGAAGACAAGGTGACATTTGACGTGTTTCAGAGTTCAGACATGCAATCCGAACTTGACCTTGTTTACAGAGATAAAGAAAATAACTCTGACAAAATGCACAGTCAACCTGGTTGACAGTTACCTTCAACTGCTATGTGTTAGCTTAATTGTATTGAAAAGCCATAGGCTTATATTGACATCTAGAGTCAATTTCCTGGGCAGAACCCCTTCTTGGTATCTTTGGAATACTATCCCTGAGTTAGGATCAAACCCGGGAGATGGCAGATGTAAGGTTGACATCAAATCCACCAGGCCTGGTGAGGATTGACTCGAGGTCTATTTAGGCTCAATACCAGTGATGATGATGATGATGATGATGATGATGATGATGATGATGTGGATGATGATGATGTGGATGATGATGATGATGTGGATGATGATGATGTGGATGTGGATGATGATGATGATGATGATGTGGATGATGATGATGATGTGGATGATGATGATGATGTGGATGATGATGATGATGATGATTATGATGATGATGATTATGATGATGATGATGATGAACTTCAATCAATAAAATCATAGCTCGCTAATTGTTTGGTTATTGTGTCAATAAACTCGTGCAAAACAATCTCTTACAAAACAGAATGCAAATATAGGAAATAATCCAAGCGTTTAGGTTCTGCTCATGGAGCTCACCATTGCCAGGTCATTGTTGTCGAGCTATAACTGTACTTTCAGCTATAACTGTACTTTCAGCTATAACTGTACTTTCAGCTATAACTGTACTTTCAGTGTATGTTTTCACCATTTTTGGAATGGGGCCGGGTCCCTTTGGATTGGGAAAATTTGTGGCGTTTTGACTAAAATCAGTGTTGTTGTTGTTTTGCTAAAAATGCTTCAAAATTGAGAAAACAAGTGTTTTCAGTATTATTTATATTTTGTAAAGATGAAGTTATATGGATGGGGCTATGAACAAAATATTGAGATATAAAAAAATAACAAAAATTTGGAAATCTTCCTTTGGAAACATTCCATTGAGAAATATAAGCTCCCATTTAGTAAAAATATATAATTTTTTCCATTAGGAATGGGGCCAATTACAATTACTGGCCCTGACTTTGAATGAAGAAAAAACACTGCAAGCGATAACTGTAATTTTCATTCAAGCTTTTATTGACATTTTTAATGCCATATTTCATACTCTTATTTCTCAAAAATGCAATTCTGAGAATGTGAAATATTTAAATTTAATTTTTGCTTTAAAACAATTTAAGCTCTAATGTTGTCTTTGTGAATTGTACAACTGTTATTACAAATTACGCCAGCCACGTTCAGCAGAGCTCTCTAGTGTTCAGGTATGGACGTGGATTCATGTAATACATTACCAATGATAGTCCAGTTTGGCAGAAGAACAATGCCTTAATGGGATGTGCTATCCGGTTTCCAATTAATTATCAATCCAATTATGAAATGGCTTTTTGAGAGAGATCTGTTAACTGTTAGCTGACACAGCGGCCCATCAATCAGACCACGTTCAACATTGTTTTAAAGCTGATTTGTTGGCCCCAAAGCTAAGATTTTGCATACACTGATTTACCATTTTTTCCACTGAATACTTGTTATTTCTTTTTCTCAATGACTGTATTTTTATGCAATCATTAAAAAGTGTGCTGTATAATGATGATAACACCAGGGCAAGCGGGCAGGTGTTGGGAAATATTTTGTTGTGAGGATTACTTTGTCCAGCATGGATTGCTTTTCAACCGGCAAGCCATTATTGATCAGCATTGCGAGACTAATTGTAGAGTGCAACAATGAAGTCCCTAATGTCAAAGTCAAGGTTGTAATTCAAGGTCGCAGTTCAATCTTGGGAAATATGTGCTTGACACTTTGTACGGAGCATTACTTTTTCCAGCAACAATCTATTGTTATGCCCCAGGTAGGGTGGCATATAGCAGTTGAACTGTCCGTAAGTCCCTCCATCTGTCTGTCTGTCCATCAGTCAGTCTGTCCGTCGGTTCATCCGAAAACTTTAACATTTCCCATACCTTTTGAAATGGTGAAGATAGAGACTTGATATTTCACATGCATGTGTATCTCATGGAGCTGCACATTTTGAGTGGTGAAAGGTCAAGGTCATCCTTCAAGGTCAAAGGTCAAATATATGGCTTGAAAGTGGCGCAGTAGGGGGCATTGTGTTTCTAACAAACACATCTCTTGTTAATAACTATCAATTGTTATCAGCATGATGAGACAGAGTGTTTTGAGAAAATCCAAATCCCTAGGTCAATGGTCAAGGACATAATTCTCCAAGGTGGAAGGTCAAATCAAAGAAATTTTTACTTGACACTTTGTCAAGCATGGATGGATTTCTAAATAGCATAACATGTGTGATCAGCATGATAAGAATTAGTGAGGTGGGAAAGAAGCAAATCCCAAGGTCCAAAATATCAAGGTCAAAAGTTCAAGGTCAATGATACAATTTAGGTAATTTCAACAGCATGGCTAGATTTTGAAATATAACTTTTCATATAAATTTTGGCTATTGCTATAAGCAACAATGATTTGTTTATGGGTTAACTTTATTTTACACAATAGTTCGCGAAATATTTGTTGATTTTTGAGTATTTATGGACTTAAAAAACACTTATTTATTGCTGTTTTTTGCTCGATGTTTACTGTTACAGCCTGTTTTGTTATATTATGGTTGGAGTGGGGATGGAATGTGCTTAGAATTTGATACTGTTTCATTGCTCACTCATGCTAAAGTTTATGGCTTGAGGAAACATACATCAGCAACCCAAGACTGACATTTTCTTGTAACTCAAGGTTTTCTTATCTTCAGAATCCCTATAGCAGATTTGTTTTATTCTCTCAGAAAATCTTTTACAGGATGGAATGTTGAATAATTGAGCAAAAAACCCCACAACATTCCCCACTTTAACAGAATTTAGAAAAGCAATTTATTTTTGTTACTGAGTTATCTGTGTATGATCTGTCTGAGGCAAGCATGGGAATAATGAAAACTAATATTTACTTTGTCTTTGAAATAAATTTAAAAAGTAGGTTTATGGCACAGTGCCAACATTCACTATCAGAATCGCATTACGAGCATGCCATTTGCATAAAACTGTAATACATATTACACAATACAATACCAATAAGGCCCTATTTCCGCAAATAGTTTCTTTGCATAATGTAACAAATATGCATTAAAAGGGGCTGTCCAACAGATTTTGGCATGTGCTTGTCATTAAATTCTTTATATAAATAAATTTAAACATTTGAACTATAAATCTCTACTAAAAAAACAAGAATACAATTTTAAAAAAAGTAAAAAAATGTAACCCTCAACAGGGCTCGAACCACTGACCCCTGGATTCCTGGAGTAAAAAGCCTCCCGCATAGACCACTCGACCATCCACGCTCATATTCAGAGCGGATGTATTGTTTAGCTATATAAGCAATCCTTGTAGTTTCCTAAAATATCGAATAGCGTCGATACAACACTTTATCTGTTGGATGGCCCCTTTAAAGTAAAAGAATTAGAACAATGCAGGTAATTATGTTCCGGAATGTACAGCTAAGGTAGAAAGCTGCTAACAACACCACACAACTAGTAGAATTTTCATTGTGTTTTTGTCCAGTGAACCAATCTTTATGCTATTTCCCCCCTTCACCCCCACCCACCCACTCACCACACACACACACAATTTTGCACTTTTTCCTTCCCAGAATGCAGTGCAGGTAATGGTATCTCCTGTGACGAAACTCTTCGGAATGCAAACCGCATGATTTTCCTGATATAAGTGACAAGCCCCCCCCCCTCCCCCCATTCCTAATTTGCATGTTACATCTCCAACAATGTCAAGATGGCGACTCTGTCCACAGTAGGCGCCCATGTTTTCTGAAAACATAATTGGCTTATTCGATTGTATACAAATATATTATCTCACTTGTGAAAAACTTACATGTCTAAGAATATTAGAATATTTATTACATAAAATATATTAAGTGGAATGTGTATTACTCTTTTTCTTGTATCATCATGTAGGCAAACCAGAAACCTGTTTTACTGTGGCTAGAAACAATAAAGGTAAAACTTTGCTATGCCAAACGTTGTTGTTTTTTTCAACACATTCCATCACTCCTAGAGATTTAATAGAATGCCGAGCAATATGGTTGGTTACCATTTTTCTGCCCCCTGCCCCTCCCCCAAAAATGATAACATAAAATAAAAGCAGTGATGTGATATAAAAAAATAATTGTCTACATCATTTTCTGGTAAAAGAATAGCATTAATATGTTGAACTCTTGTTACAACAATTGTCTCGCAGACGTATTGATTTTCTCGTCTTCCTGTAATGTCCCAAAAGAAAGAAACGCTACATCCCTTAAGTACAATGCAATTTCAATGTTGGACTGGTTGCAATCAGATAGCTGTTGCTTTATAAGGAGCTTTTATTAACCAGTCTGCTTTTTTATAGCTGTCATTAATGAAACGGGGTGTATGTAGCGTGGCATGAACATTGTATGTGTTTTTGTGATAGCATTGATTTTAGAAGCTCGTGGAATTTTCAGAAGTCTGTTTGAAATATTGGAAAAGAGAGAACTCTTGTAGGCTACTATTAGTGTTGATATAGGATTGTTGACGATTGCTTTAAAACCACCAACAATACCATACTTATTGCATACGCTCACTGTAATAAACACGCCCCCTAACAATTTAATGCATGTGTGAACTAACAAATAGCGCTCCCCAATTTTACGTCTGCCATGGCAACGCATCTAAGGAAGTTTAAACCAAGCTTTTATGAATAAACAAAGCGTCTTACATCAAGCAACATCTTTTAAATTGACTCTGTGAAAACACTTATTTTATCTCTGGGCAGTTTTTAGGGCGTTGACCAAAATACCTGTCTGGGCATTTCTTTCATGGTGACTGTTTTTTTCATCATCAGACAAACTTTGTTGTTTGTAACCCATAGCAATCAACTTTTTTCTCTGACATCCAGGGCATGTTCTTTATCATGTGACAGGATTTATGTTTGTTTACAAAAGCAAGGCTAATGTGTAGTTTGTTTTCACGCTATCCATTGCAGTCGCATGACTATGTGTGTTGGTTTTACCCCGGCGAAATGTTGTTCATGATTTCATGAACACTTCAAGCCAATCAAGAACTGTTCATGAACGGTTCTGAAAAAGTTCCTGAGCTTGGTTCATGAACTTTTGGACATGAACTGTTCTTAAGACATGTTCATGAACTGTTTATGAATTATTGTTGAACATTTCAAAGTTCATGAACAGTTCTTCATCTAACCATAAATACTTAGTGATGAACATTTCATGCACAAGTATTTCTAATGACTTTTCTGAGACAGACTTTAAGGATCCATCATGAATAATTCATGAATTCCTTTGTGCTAGATGTTTCATACATATTTTTGAAAGTAATATTGAAATGTCTAGCATACAAATCTTGTAGATTTGTGAAACCTGTGAAGTTAGTATGAATATGCATAGTACTTTCACCACTGTAAGTTAGAGTTCTTGACCTGTTCTAGAGAATTTTAAGAACATTTGTACAAGAACTGTTCAAGAACTGCCTTCAGGAACACTTCAATAACTTTTTAAGGACCTTTCCTGTTCTTGAATTATTCTTAAACTATTCTTGAACACTTTAAGAACTTTTTTGAACAACATGTTTCCTTCTAATGTTCTTAAACAGGTCTACACAATGTTTTTGAACGTATGATGGACTTTTTAAGAATCCAATATGTTCTTAAAAGGATCTGTCATTGTTCTTGGAAGACTTAAAAGCCAAGTTTAAGAACGTTTTAAGGACATCTTATTTCAAGAACAGTTTAAGTTGATATCAAGAACTCAATGTAGATTGCATTGCTGTTTTTACAAAGAAAGAATATTGTGTGCACAGGAAGTTGAAACGGAAGGCACATGGTTTATGTTATATTTGAAAATGTAAGTCTTTAATAAATTACCGGCTGAACTGATCAGCCATTGGTTCCATTTCAAGTTCTTTGGCACTGTAAGTGTAACCATTTCAGGGAAACCATTGATTAGTAAATGATTCTTGAACTGAAAATGAGACTATTCATAATCTTTTCAATACATGAATTATTCATGAACATATAGTGCAAAGTTGTATTATGAAATTTAAAGAATATTATCAAACCACTTGTATCTCAGTTATTAGTGTTATATTTAAATTATTGTTATATGTTGCAATCAATATGTTATGTGCTAATACAAGACTTGTTTCTTCTTACCCTGACCTGTTTGTTGAGCTTTAGTAACACTTATGATAACCTTTGCATAAATTGACAAATTCTTGTTCATGAATAGTTCATGAACACTTCATGCCACCTCAGTTCTTGAACTCTTGAAGAACTATGGTTCATGAACTATTCACTTACAGTTCGTGAACAGAAAATGAGCCATTGAAAAATAGAAGAAAAATGTTCATGAACTGTTCATGAATAGCAAAACCCTGAAGAATTTTTCAAGAATTGTGTTGTTCATGAACTGTTCAAGAACACTTCATGCCATTGATGTTCATGAATAGTTCATGAACATTTCATGCCATAATGGTTCAAGAATAGTTCATGAACACTTCATGCCACACGGGTTCAAGAATAGTTCATGAACACTTCATGCCATAAGGGTTCAAGAATAGTTCATGAACACTTCATGCCATTAGGTTTCAAGAATATTTCATGAACACTTCATGCCATTAGTGTTCATGAACAGTTCATGAACTAAAATTTCAAGAACTTTTCACAGACGTGGCTCATTTTCTGTTCACGAACTATTCGTGAACAGTTCATGAACTCAGTTCACGAACAGTTCATTAACTGTTCACGAATTATTCGTGAACTGCAGAACAACATTTCGCAGGGGTAGCTATAAAATTATAAAAGAGTTAGAAGAGGATGCACATTATTGTTACATATTTCTATGCCCCCCCCCCATTCCCCCCCCCCCCCCCCCCGCGAAAGATCGGGGGGGGGGGGCATTTTGTATTTGGCCTGTCTGTCTGTCATTCATTAATTCATTCATTGATTGTGTGTGTCCCAAAACTTTAACATTGGTTAAAGCTTTGCAATAACTTTTGCATTATTGAAGATAGCAACTTGATATTTAGCATGCATGTGTATCATGAATATATTTAGTCACAAAATTGTTTAGTATTTGTACCATTGGCTCACATCAATTTTGTGAACCTGATAAACTATGAACTATTTTGCTACATCCCTGGCTATTTTTGTGTGTGCAGTGAGTGGAGTTTGAAAAGTGGTTGCAGCTGCAGCTAATGTGAATATGAAACCATTATAAAGCCATTTAACAAGATTTCAGATTAAACTCACTAGTTATGGCAAAATGTGTCAAACACATGTCATTTATTAACAATGTATGCATCAGTAATTTCTGTCTGCTTTGTTAGGTAAACACTTGAAAGTGTGAATTTTGGTTTTGGTGATGAATACAAAGTCATCAATTTTGGATGCTGACAAAAATAAGACAATGTTTTGAGATAAATACTTTGTTTTCATGAATATTAATAATTTTTTTATGTTATGAGCAAATGAATCATTAGACAATTTTAAAATTAAACTGCACAGACATTTAAGAATTGAAACCATTTGTTAGGCCAAGAGGGATGACTTAAAACTTTCCATGAAGTCTCTGAGATGTCCTATATTGTGCCACTAGTAGTTAGGGTAATAGCGACATGATTCCATGGCAAATTTGATTATATTGTTTGAAGAGTTGAATACAGAAGTTGCAGTGTTCATTTATTCCATGTTTCATAATCATTTTAAGTATTTTGCGATTCAAATAATAATTACAACATAAATTCTAGGTCTAAATGTCAATGTGGTAGAAGAACTTCAGAATGTTAATGAATACAAAAAGGTCTCACAAATATTGTTAATATATTTTTCTTCACCATTTTGGGACTGGGAAATGACCTGTCTTTTCTACTTAAATATTAATTAAGAAATTCAGTTTTTTATTTTTTTGGCTTCCAAATGCTTTACAATTGAGAATAAGTATTAGTAACATCATATTTGTCAAGGGTTTCATCTGGATATGAAGATGAACTAAATGTTTTGATTTATCAATAAATAACACAACTTTAGGACACCTTTAACTAGGAATTTTAGGCAGTCATTTGGAAAAAATATATACTTTTTGGCAT